>NC_092101.1:49068332-49095832 GCF_045679555.1 Salvelinus alpinus
CTCATGTAGACCAGCAGTCTAACCCATCAGTCTCATGTAGACCAGCAGTCTAACCCATCAGACACATGTAGACCAGCAGTCTAACCCATCAGACTCATGTAGACCAGCAGTCTAACCCATCAGTCTCATATAGACCAGCAGTCTAACCTATCAGTCTCATGTAGACCAGCAGTCTAACCCATCAGACACATGTAGACCAGCAGTTTAACCCATCAGACACATGTAGACCAGCAGTCTAACCCATCAGTCTCATATAGACCAGCAGTCTAACCTATCAGTCTCATGTAGACCAGCAGTCTAACCTATCAGTCTCATGTAGACCAGCAGTCTAACCCATCAGACACATGTAGACCAGCAGTTTAACCCATCAGTCTCATACAGACCAGCAGTCTAACCCATCAGACACATGTAGACCAGCAATCTACCCTAATAGACTCATGTAGACCAGCAGACTAACCCATCAGACTCATGTAGACCAGCAATCTACCCTAATAGTCTCATGTAGACCAGCAGTCTAACCCATCAGACTCCTGTAGACCAGCAGTCTAACCCATCAGACTCATGTAGACCAGCAGTCTAACCCATCCGTCTCATGTAGACCAGCAGTCTAACCCATCAGTCTCATGTAGACCAGCAGTCTAACCAATCAGTCTCATGTTGACCAGCAGTCTAACCCATCAGTCTCATGTAGACCAGCAGTCTAACCCATCAGTCTCATGTAGACCAGCAGTCTAACCCATCAGACACATGTAGACCAGCAGTCTAACCCAACAGACACATGTAGACCAGCAGTCTAACCCATCAGACTCATGTAGACCAGCAATCTAACCCATCAGTCTCATGTAGACCAGCAGTCTAACCCATCATACTCATGTAGACCAGCAGTCTAAGCCATCAGTCTCATGTAGACCAGCAGTCTAACCCATCCGTGTCATGTAGACCAGCAATCTAACCCATCAGACTCCTGTAGACCAGCAGTCTAACCCATCAGACTCATGTAGACCAGCAGTCTAACCCATCAGACTCATGTAGACCAGCAGTATAACCCATCAGACTCATATAGACCAGCAGTCTAACCCATCAGTCTCATGTTGACCAGCAGTCTAACCTATCAGACTCCTGTAGACCAGAAGTCTAACCCATCAGACACATGTAGACCAGCAGTCTAACCCATCAGACTCATGTAGACCAGCAGTCTAACCCATCAGACTCATGTAGACCAGCAGTCCAACCCATCAGACTCATGTAGACCAGCAGTCTAACCCATCAGTCTCATGTAGACCAGCAGTCTAACCCATCAGTCTCATGTAGACCAGCAGTCTAACCCATCAGTCTCATGTAGACCGGCAGTCTAACCCATCAGTATCATGTAGACCAGCAGTCTAACCCATCAGGCCTTGCTGCTATTCCAGTTTCAGCTGTTCTGCCTGCGGTTATGGAACCGCCACCTGTCCCAGACCTGTTGTTTTTCAACTCTTGATGATCGGCTATGAAAAGCCAACTGAAAATTATTCATGATTATTATTTGACCATGCTTGTCACTTATGAACATTTTTGAACATCTTGGCATAGTTCTGTTATAATCTCCACCCGGCACAGCCAGAAGAGGACTGGCCACCCCTCATAGCCTGGTTCCTCTCTAGGTTTCTTCCTAGGTTTTGGCCTTTCTAGGGAGTTTTTCCTAGCCACCGTGCTTCTACACCTGCATTACTAGCTGTTTGGGGTTTTAGGCTGGGTGTCTGTACAGCACTTCGAGATATTAGCTGATGTACGAAGGGCTATATAAAATAAAATTGATTGATTGATTGATCAGTCTCATACAGACCAGCAGTCTAACCCATCAGTCTCATGTAGACCAGCAGTCTAACCCATTAGTCTCATGTAGACCAGCAGTCTAACCCATCAGACACATGTAGACCAGCAGTTTAACCCATCAGTCTCATACAGACCAGCAGTCTAACCCTTCAGTCTCATGTAGACCAGCAGTCTAACCTATCAGTCTCATGTAGACCAGCAGTCTAACCCATCAGACACATGTAGACCAGCAGTTTAACCCTTCAGTCTCATACAGACCAGCAGTCTAACCCATCAGACTCATGTAGACCAGCAGTCTAACCCATCAGACTCATGTAGACCAGCAGTCTAACCCATCAGACTCATGTAGACCAGCAGTCTAACCCATCAGACTCATGTAGACCAGCAGTCTAACCCATCAGACTCATGTAGACCAGCAGTCTAACCCTTCAGTCTCATGTAGACCAGCAGTCTAACCCATCAGTCTCATGTAGACCAGCAGTCTAACCAATCAGTCTCATGTAGACCAGCAGTCTAACCCATCCGTCTCATGTAGACCAGCAGTCTAACCAATCAGTCTCATGTAGACCAGCAGTCTAACCCATCAGTCTCATGTAGACCAGCAGTCTAACCCATCCGTCTCATGTAGACCAGCAGTCTAACCCATCCGTCTCATGTAGACCAGCAGTCTAACCAATCAGTCTCATGTAGACCAGCAGTCTAACCCATCAGTCTCATGTAGACCAGCAGTCTAACCAATCAGTCTCATGTAGACCAGCAGTCTAACCCATCAGTCTCATGTAGACCAGCAGTCTAACCCATCAGTCTCATGTAGACCAGCAGTCTAACCCATCAGTCTCATGTTGACCAGCAGTCTAACCCATCAGTCTCATCTAGACCAGCAGTCTAACCCATCAGTCTCATGTAGACCAGCAGTCTAACCCATCAGACACATGTAGACCAGCAGTTTAACCCATCAGACACATGTAGACCAGCAGTTTAACCCATCAGTCTCATACAGACCAGCAGTCTAACCCATCAGACTCCTGTAGACCAGCAGTCTAACCCATCAGACTCATGTAGACCAGCAGTCTAACCCATCAGACTCATGTAGACCAGCAGTCTAACCCACCAGACTCATGTAGACCAGCAGTCTAACCCTTCAGTCTCATGTAGACCAGCAGTTTAACCCATCAGTCTCATGTAGACCAGCAGTCTAACCCATCAGACACATGTAGACCAGCAGTCTAACCCATCAGACTCATGTAGACCAGCAATCTAACCCATCAGTCTCATGTAGACCAGCAGTCTAACCCATCAGACTCATGTAGACCAGCAGTCTAACCCATCAGACTCATGTAGACCAGCAGTATAACCCATCAGACTCATGTAGACCAGCAGTCTAACCCATCAGTCTCATGTTGACCAGCAGTCTAACCCATCAGACTCCTGTAGACCAGAAGTCTAACCCATCAGACACATGTAGACCAGCAGTCTAACCCATCAGACTCATGTAGACCAGCAGTCTAACCCATCAGACTCATGTAGACCAGCAGTCTAACCCATCAAACTCATGTAGACCAGCAGTCTAACCCATCAGTCTCATGTAGACCAGCAGTCTAACCCATCAGTCTCATGTAGACCAGCAGTCTAACCCATCAGTCTCATGTAGACCAGCAGTCTAACCCATCAGTCTCATGTAGACCAGCAGTCTAACCCATCAGTCTCATACAGACCAGCAGTCTAACCCATCAGTCTCATGTAGACCAGCAGTCTAACCCATCAGTCTCATGTAGACCAGCAGTCTAACCCATCAGACACATGTAGACCAGCAGTTTAACCCATCAGTCTCATACAGACCAGCAGTCTAACCCTTCAGTCTCATGTAGACCAGCAGTCTAACCTATCAGTCTCATGTAGACCAGCAGTCTAACCCATCAGACACATGTAGACCAGCAGTTTAACCCTTCAGTCTCATACAGACCAGCAGTCTAACCCATCAGACTCATGTAGACCAGCAGTCTAACCCATCAGACTCATGTAGACCAGCAGTCTAACCCATCAGACTCATGTAGACCAGCAGTCTAACCCATCAGACTCATGTAGACCAGCAGTCTAACCCATCAGACTCATGTAGACCAGCAGTCTAACCCTTCAGTCTCATGTAGACCAGCAGTCTAACCCATCAGTCTCATGTAGACCAGCAGTCTAACCAATCAGTCTCATGTAGACCAGCAGTCTAACCCATCCGTCTCATGTAGACCAGCAGTCTAACCAATCAGTCTCATGTAGACCAGCAGTCTAACCCATCAGTCTCATGTAGACCAGCAGTCTAACCCATCCGTCTCATGTAGACCAGCAGTCTAACCCATCCGTCTCATGTAGACCAGCAGTCTAACCAATCAGTCTCATGTAGACCAGCAGTCTAACCCATCAGTCTCATGTAGACCAGCAGTCTAACCAATCAGTCTCATGTAGACCAGCAGTCTAACCCATCAGTCTCATGTAGACCAGCAGTCTAACCCATCAGTCTCATGTAGACCAGCAGTCTAACCCATCAGTCTCATGTTGACCAGCAGTCTAACCCATCAGTCTCATCTAGACCAGCAGTCTAACCCATCAGTCTCATGTAGACCAGCAGTCTAACCCATCAGACACATGTAGACCAGCAGTTTAACCCATCAGACACATGTAGACCAGCAGTTTAACCCATCAGTCTCATACAGACCAGCAGTCTAACCCATCAGACTCCTGTAGACCAGCAGTCTAACCCATCAGACTCATGTAGACCAGCAGTCTAACCCATCAGACTCATGTAGACCAGCAGTCTAACCCATCAGACTCATGTAGACCAGCAGTCTAACCCTTCAGTCTCATGTAGACCAGCAGTTTAACCCATCAGTCTCATGTAGACCAGCAGTCTAACCCATCAGACACATGTAGACCAGCAGTCTAACCCATCAGACTCATGTAGACCAGCAGTCTAACCCATCAGACTCATGTAGACCAGCAGTCTAAACCATCAGACTCCTGTAGACCAGCAGTCTAACCCATCAGTCTCATGTTGACCAGCAGTCTAACCCATCAGTCTCATGTAGACCAGCAGTCTAACCCATCAGTCTCATGTAGACCAGCAGTCTAACCCATCAGACACATGTAGACCAGCAGTCTAACCCATCAGACACATGTAGACCAGCAGTCTAAACCATCAGACTCCTGTAGACCAGCAGTCTAACCCATCAGACTTCTGTAGACCAGCAGTCTTAACCATCAGACTCAGGTAGACCATTAGTCTAACCCATCAGTGTCATGTAGACCATTAGTCTAACCCATCAGACACATGTAGACCAGCAGTCTAACCCATCAGACACATGTAGACCAGCAGTCTAACCCATCAGTCTCATGTAGACCAGCAGTCTAACCCATCAGACTCATGTAGACCAGCAGTCTAACCCATCAGACTCATGTAGACCAGCAGTCTAACCCATCAGTCTCATGTAGACCAGCAGTCTAACCCATCAGTCTCATGTAGACCAGCAGTCTAACCAATTAGTCTCATGTAGACCAGCAGTCTAACCCATCCATCTCATGTAGACCAGCAGTCTAACCAATCAGTCTCATGTAGACCAGCAGTCTAACCCATCAGTCTCATGTAGACCAGCAGTCTAACCAATCAGTCTCATGTAGACCAGCAGTCTAACCCATCCGTCTCATGTAGACCAGCAGTCTAACCAATCAGTCTCATGTAGACCAGCAGTCTAACCCATCAGTCTCATGTAGACCAGCAGTCTAACCAATCAGTCTCATGTAGACCAGCAGTCTAACCCATCAGTCTCATGTAGACCAGCAGTCTAACCCATCAGTGTCATGTAGACCAGCAGTCTAACCAATCAGTCTCATGTAGACCAGCAGTCTAACCCATCAGTCTCATGTAGACCAGCAGTCTAACCAATCAGTCTCATGTAGACCAGCAGTCTAACCCATCAGTCTCATGTAGACCAGCAGTCTAACCCATCAGTCTCATGTAGACCAGCAGTCTAACCCATCAGTCTCATGTTGAGCAGCAGTCTAACCCATCAGTCTCATCTAGACCAGCAGTCTAACCCATCAGTCTCATGTAGACCAGCAGTCTAACCCATCAGACACATGTAGACCAGCAGTTTAACCCATCAGACACATGTAGACCAGCAGTTTAACCCATCAGTCTCATACAGACCAGCAGTCTAACCCATCAGACTCCTGTAGACCAGCAGTCTAACCCATCAGACTCATGTAGACCAGCAGTCTAACCCATCAGACTCATGTAGACCAGCAGTCTAACCCATCAGACTCATGTAGACCAGCAGTCTAACCCTTCAGTCTCATGTAGACCAGCAGTTTAACCCATCAGTCTCATGTAGACCAGCAGTCTAACCCATCAGACACATGTAGACCAGCAGTCTAACCCATCAGACTCATGTAGACCAGCAATCTAACCCATCAGTCTCATGTAGACCAGCAGTCTAACCCATCAGACTCATGTAGACCAGCAGTCTAACCCATCATACTCATGTAGACCAGCAGTCTAAGCCATCAGTCTCATGTAGACCAGCAGTCTAACCCATCCGTCTCATGTAGACCAGCAATCTAACCCATCAGACTCCTGTAGACCAGCAGTCTAACCCATCAGACTCATGTAGACCAGCAGTCTAACCCATCAGACTCATGTAGACCAGCAGTATAACCCATCAGACTCATGTAGACCAGCAGTCTAACCCATCAGTCTCATGTTGACCAGCAGTCTAACCCATCAGACTCCTGTAGACCAGAAGTCTAACCCATCAGACACATGTAGACCAGCAGTCTAACCCATCAGACTCATGTAGACCAGCAGTCTAACCCATCAGACTCATGTAGACCAGCAGTCTAACCCATCAGACTCATGTAGACCAGCAGTCTAACCCATCAGTCTCATGTAGACCAGCAGTCTAACCCATCAGTCTCATGTAGACCAGCAGTCTAACCCATCAGTCTCATGTAGACCAGCAGTCTAACCCATCAGTCTCATGTAGACCAGCAGTCTAACCCATCAGTCTCATACAGACCAGCAGTCTAACCCATCAGTCTCATGTAGACCAGCAGTCTAACCCATCAGTCTCATGTAGACCAGCAGTCTAACCCATCAGACACATGTAGACCAGCAGTTTAACCCATCAGTCTCATACAGACCAGCAGTCTAACCCTTCAGTCTCATGTAGACCAGCAGTCTAACCTATCAGTCTCATGTAGACCAGCAGTCTAACCCATCAGACACATGTAGACCAGCAGTTTAACCCTTCAGTCTCATACAGACCAGCAGTCTAACCCATCAGACTCATGTAGACCAGCAGTCTAACCCATCAGACTCATGTAGACCAGCAGTCTAACCCATCAGACTCATGTAGACCAGCAGTCTAACCCATCAGACTCATGTAGACCAGCAGTCTAACCCATCAGACTCATGTAGACCAGCAGTCTAACCCTTCAGTCTCATGTAGACCAGCAGTCTAACCCATCAGTCTCATGTAGACCAGCAGTCTAACCAATCAGTCTCATGTAGACCAGCAGTCTAACCCATCCGTCTCATGTAGACCAGCAGTCTAACCAATCAGTCTCATGTAGACCAGCAGTCTAACCCATCAGTCTCATGTAGACCAGCAGTCTAACCCATCAGTCTCATGTAGACCAGCAGTCTAACCCATCAGTCTCATGTTGACCAGCAGTCTAACCCATCAGTCTCATCTAGACCAGCAGTCTAACCCATCAGTCTCATGTAGACCAGCAGTCTAACCCATCAGACACATGTAGACCAGCAGTTTAACCCATCAGACACATGTAGACCAGCAGTTTAACCCATCAGTCTCATACAGACCAGCAGTCTAACCCATCAGACTCCTGTAGACCAGCAGTTTAACCCATCAGACTCATGTAGACCAGCAGTCTAACCCATCAGACTCATGTAGACCAGCAGTCTAACCCATCAGACTCATGTAGACCAGCAGTCTAACCCATCAGACACATGTAGACCAGCAGTCTAACCCATCAGACACATGTAGACCAGCAGTCTAACCCATCAGTCTCATGTAGACCAGCAGTCTAACCCATCAGACACATGTAGACCAGCAGTCTAACCCATCAGACTCATGTAGACCTGCAGTCTAACCCATCAGACTCATGTAGACCAGCAGTCTAAACCATCAGACTCCTGTAGACCAGCAGTCTAACCCATCAGTCTCATGTTGACCAGCAGTCTAACCCATCAGTCTCATGTAGACCAGCAGTCTAACCCATCAGTCTCATGTAGACCAGCAGTCTAACCCATCAGACACATGTAGACCAGCAGTCTAACCCATCAGACACATGTAGACCAGCAGTCTAAACCATCAGACTCCTGTAGACCAGCAGTCTAACCCATCAGACTTCTGTAGACCAGCAGTCTTAACCATCAGACTCAGGTAGACCATTAGTCTAACCCATCAGTGTCATGTAGACCATTAGTCTAACCCATCAGACACATGTAGACCAGCAGTCTAACCCATCAGACACATGTAGACCAGCAGTCTAACCCATCAGTCTCATGTAGACCAGCAGTCTAACCCATCAGACTCATGTAGACCAGCAGTCTAACCCATCAGACTCATGTAGACCAGCAGTCTAACCCATCAGTCTCATGTAGACCAGCAGTCTAACCCATCAGTCTCATGTAGACCAGCAGTCTAACCAATTAGTCTCATGTAGACCAGCAGTCTAACCCATCCGTCTCATGTAGACCAGCAGTCTAACCAATCAGTCTCATGTAGACCAGCAGTCTAACCCATCAGTCTCATGTAGACCAGCAGTCTAACCAATCAGTCTCATGTAGACCAGCAGTCTAACCCATCCGTCTCATGTAGACCAGCAGTCTAACCAATTAGTCTCATGTAGACCAGCAGTCTAACCCATCAGTCTCATGTAGACCAGCAGTCTAACCAATCAGTCTCATGTAGACCAGCAGTCTAACCCATCAGTCTCATGTAGACCAGCAGTCTAACCCATCAGTGTCATGTAGACCAGCAGTCTAACCCATCAGTATCATGTTGACCAGCAGTCTAACCCATCAGTCTCATGTAGACCAGCAGTCTAACCCATCAGTCTCATGTAGACCAGCAGTCTAACCCATCAGACACATGTAGACCAGCAGTTTAACCCATCAGACACATGTAGACCAGCAGTTTAACCCATCAGTCTCATACAGACCAGCAGTCTAACCCTTCAGTCTCATGTAGACCAGCAGTCTAACCTATCAGTCTCATGTAGACCAGCAGTCTAACCCATCAGACACATGTAGACCAGCAGTTTAACCCATCAGTCTCATACAGACCAGCAGTCTAACCCATCAGACTCATGTAGACCAGCAGTCTAACCCATCAGACTCATGTAGACCAGCAGTCTAACCCATCAGACTCATGTAGACCAGCAGTCTAACCCATCAGACACATGTAGACCAGCAGTCTAACCCATCAGACTCATGTAGACCAGCAGTCTAAACCATCAGACTCCTGTAGACCAGCAGTCTAACCCATCAGACTCATGTAGACCAGCAGACTTCCCAAATGGCACCACATTCCCTTTATAGTGCACTAAGTTTGAACAGTGCCCATAGGGAATAGGTTGTCATTTGGAACACAACACATGATAGGAACCTGTTTCAGTCATTTTACATTGTTAGTGGTTGAAAAAAAATAAGACTACTGATTATTGTATGGGACAATATACAAAGGTTTTTTAGAAAGATAATTTGAAAAATTTAACTTTATTAAGTAAATGTATTTATTGTTTATCTTAATTTTAATAAAAGTGATGAAAATGTAAATATTTAAGGTTATTTGTTGACGTTAAACATTTTTGTACAGACTTTAAGGTTTCGTTGGATTTGGGGTGAGATGGATCGGCAGAAATTCTGGAGAAAAAAAATGGTGTCCTTGCTGAAAAAGTTGAAAATAGCACCGCTCTTATTTATCCATAATTTCATTTGAACAAGGTATTGATTCACTGTTCTCAGTGTCAAGACTGTGAGAATTACACTGCTCTGTTTCTGATGCCAGCTAATTGCATTGTCACTCTGTTTAATGTGTGTGAAGTGGCAGTCATAACTCTCTTTATGACAAAAAATTATTGTCTGCCTTCAGAAAGCATTCATCTTAACGTCATTATTAAGAAATGGACATAACTCCGCTCTGATCATTTAATCAGTAGGCCTTTTCTCTATAGGGTTCTATGCACGTAGGACTGTATCTGTTTCCTCGTCTTGACAAACACTCTGGTTGTTTCCATGGAAACCCATGAGCAACAACATGTAAAGCCCATAGAAGCGTCTCAGATTGGGTGTCAAATGAAAGATAAGAGTCTATCATTTCTTTTCGAACGTCAACCATTTTACATCCTAACAATTATGGATAAGCAAAAATGCTCTGATTTCTGGTCAAACAAGACGGGAAAGGGGGTCTTTAGAAAACATCTAGCAGATAAACTCTTTAAAATGTATTAGACATACATCAAAACACAATGTTGAAGTAAAGACCACTGACAACTAATGGATCATTTGTTATGCCTTCTGTAAGTTTAAGAAACATTGCCTTGTGCTCTTGAAATTCTTTACCAAAACTCCACATATTTGTAAGATTTTTTCTTTAAACATTTCTCATGAGGAAATGTAAGTTCACAGAAGTTCACAGAAGTAACAGTAGTGAGTTATAGTGTTTTTACAATAAAATTTTCTACAATTGAATTGGTTACAATGAGAAATCATAGTAGTCACAAACCTACAGTTGGGTTCACACGTTAGGACAGCACAGTACAGTACTGTACGGTAGAGTTCAGTACATTAAATTAAAAGTAGAGTATAGTTCAGTATAGTACTGTACTCTAGTATAGTACTGTACTCTAGTTCAGCTCAGCATTTAACACCATAGTACCCTCCAAACTCGTCATCAAGCTCGAGACCCTGGGTCTCGACCCCGCCCTGTGCAACTGGGTCCTGGACTTCCTGACGGGCCGCCCCCAGGTGGTGAGGGTAGGTAACAACATCTCCACCCCGCTGATCCTCAACACTGGGGCCCCACAAGGGTGCGTTCTGAGCCCTCTCCTGTACTCCCTGTTCACCCACGACTGCGTGGCCATGCACGCCTCCAACTCAATCATCAAGTTTGCGGATGACACTACAGTGGTAGGCTTGATTACCAACAACGACGAGACGGCCTACAGGGAGGAGGTGAGGGCCCTCGGAGTGTGGTGTCAGGAAAATAACCTCACACTCAACGTCAACAAAACAAAGGAGATGATTGTGGACTTCAGGAAACAGCAGAGGGAGCACCCCCCTATCCACATCGACGGGTCAGTAGTGGAGAAGGTGGAAAGTTTTAAGTTCCTCGGTGTACACATCACGGACAAACTGAATTGGTCCACCCACACAGACAGCGTCGTGAAGAAGGCGCAGCAGCGCCTCTTCAACCTCAGGAGGCTGAAGAAATTCGGCTTGTCACCAAAAGCACTCACAAACTTCTACAGATGCACAATCGAGAGCATCCTGTCGGGCTGTATCACCGCCTGGTACGGCAACTGCTCCGCCCACAACCGTAAGGCTCTCCAGAGGGTAGTGAGGTCTGCAGAACGCATCACCGGGGGCAAACTACCTGCCCTCCAGGACACCTACACCACCCGATGTCACAGGAAGGCCATAAAGATCATCAAGGACAACAACCACCCAAGCCACTGCCTGTTCACCCCGCTATCATCCAGAAGGCGAGGTCAGTACAGGTGCATCAAAGCAGGGACCGAGAGACTGAAAAACAGCTTCTATCTCAAGGCCATCAGACTGTTAAACAGCCACCACTAACATTTAGCGGCCGCTGCCAACATACTGACTCAACTCCAGCCACTTTAAAAATGGGAATTGATGGAAATTATGTAAAAATGTACCACTAGCCACTTTAAACAATGCCACTTAATATAATGTTTACATACCCTACATTACCCATCTCATATGTATATACTGTACTCTATATCATCTACTGCATCTTGCCATCTTTATGTAATACATGTACCACTAGCCACTTTAAACTATGCCACTTTATGTTTACATACCCTACAGTACTCATCTCATATGTATATACCGTACTCTATGCCATCTACTGCATCTTGCCTATGCCGTTCTGTACCACCACTCATTCATATATCTTTATGTACATATTCTTTATCCCTTTACACTTGTGTGTGTATAAGGTAGTAGTTGTGGAATTGTTAGGTTAGATTACTTGTTGGTTATTACTGCATTGTCGGAACTAGAAGCACAAGCATTTCGCTACACTCGCATTAACATCTGCTAACCATGTGTATGTGACTAATAAAATTTGATTTGATTTATAGTACTGTACTATACAGTAGAGGTCTGTACACAGTAGAGTACTTTAGTGTTGAGTACACTATAATGTACTGCACTGTACTCTACTCTACTGTACTATACTCTACTGTGCTGTACGTTGAAGTCCAAACATGTGAAATATAGTCCCGTGTGGCTCAGTTGGTAGAGCATGGCGCTTGCAACGCCAGGGTTGTGGGTTCATTCCCCACGGGGGGACCAGGATGAATATGTATGAACTTTCCAATTTGTAAGTCGCTCTGGATAAGAGCGTCTGCTAAATGACTTAAATGTAAATGTAAATCTATGATTGGTTCCGATGTTGTCTTGTTTGGGGGCAGAGATCATTAAAAGAACAGCCATTGTGTAGAATAATACCCAAATATGCAAAGTAGGATAATGCTTACACATCACCCTGAAGAAAATGACATTTAATATCTACAATTATGCATTTCTGTTTAGTAAAGATCAGGGACCTATGATGAAATTCCATTACCGCAATTCCTTACAATACACTTACTGTAGTTTGATAAAGCTGACACCCCATTCTTTTTGCAGACATTGTGGATATTTAGCAGTTTTTGGAAAACGTGGACACAAAAACGGAGGGAGATTTTACCAGCCTTTCAAAGCACTTCATGGCTACTGATATGAGTGCTACGGGGTAGTAATCATTTAGGCAGGTTACCTTCTCTTCCTTGGGCACAGGGACTATGGTGGTCTGCTTGAAACGTGTAGGTATTACAGACTCGGTCAGGGAGAGATTGAAAATGTCAGTGAAGACACTTGACAGTTGGTCCGCACATGCTTTGAGTACACGTCCTGGTAAACCGTCTGGCCAGCGGGTTTGTGATTGTTGACCTGTTTAAAGATTTTGTTCACATCGGCTACTGAGAGCGTTATCACACAGTCATCCAGAACAGCTGGTGCTCTCGTGCATGCTTCAGTGTTGCTTGCCTCGAAATGAGCATAAAAGGCCTTTAGCTCGTCTGGTAGGCTCGTGTCGCTGGGAAGCTGGGAAGCTCTCGTTTCCCTTTGTAATCCGTAATAGTTTTCAAGCCCTGCCACATCCGACGAGCGTCAAAGCCGGTGTAGTAGGAGTCAATCTTAATCCTGTATTGACGCTTTGCTTGTTTGATGGTTCGACTGAGGGCATAGCGGGATTTCTTATAAGCGTCAGGATTAGTCTCCCGCTCCTTGAAAGCGGCAGCTCTAGCCTTTAGCTCAATGCGGATGTTGCCTGTAATCCATGGCTTCTGGTTGATTATGTACGTACAGTCACTGTGGGGACGAAGTTGTCAATGCACTTATTGATGAAGCCAATGACTGAGGTGGTGTACTCCTCAATGCCATTGGATGAATCCCGGAACATATTCCAGTCTGTGCTAGCAAAACAGTCCTGTAGTGTAGCATCTGCGTCATCTGACCACTTCTGTTTTGAGCGAGTCACTGGTGCTTCCTACTTTCGTTTTTGCTTGTAAGCAGGAATCAGGAGGATAGAGTTATGGTCAGATTTGCCAAATGGAGGGCGGGGGAGAGCTTTCTATGCATCTCTGTGTGTGGAGTAAAGGTGGTCTAGAGTGTTTTTTTCTCTGGTTGCACATGTGACATGCTGGTAAAAATTGGGTAAAACTGATTTAAGTTTCCCTGCATTAAAGTCTCCGGCCACTAGGAGCGCCGCTTCTGGGTGAGCATTTTCTTCTTTGCTTATGGCCTTGTAAAGTTGGTTGGGAGCGGTCTTAGTGCCAGCTTTGTTCTGTGGTGGTAAATAGACGGCTATGAATAATACAGATGAAAACTCTCTTGGTAGATAGTGTGGTCTACAGCTTATCATAAGGTACTCTACCTCAGGCGAGCAATACCTCGAGACTTCTTTATTATTAGACATCGCGCACCAGCTGTTATTGACAAATAGACACACACACCCACCCCTCGTTTTACTAGAGGTAGCTTAAACCTACCCTTAACCCTAAACTTAACCATCATCCTTAAACCTACCCTTAACACTTAACTTAATTTTTTACTCCTGTACCTAAACTGTCATTTTTTGTTCTGCCAGGCGAATATACATTTTCTTACCTCATTCATATCTTATCTACATGAGGGACATAGAGAGACAAGGTTGACTTATTCATCTTAGTTCCATGATAACTGATGTCTCATCTGTCCAAGGTATGGTCCATGTTGGACAGGTTCCGTTGTCCCTCTCTCTCATGGTCCTCTGTTCTCCCTATCTCTCGTACTCCAGCCAGATGGCTGTCACACAAGCCATCCATCCCTCACACACAACAGAACAGCCTAATTCCCCATTATGCTCCCACTAATGGGGTCATTAACAACCTCTCTGATAATTAAATGTAGACTTGCACCAATGTGCCAGTTTGTGTTGGTTAACATGGCATATCGCTCACAATCAAAATGGTGCATGGCGGACGGGATGTTGTGTTTTATTGTCCTCTTTCTGTAGCTGGCATAGCTATAGATAGATTGTCATGTAATTTGACAGCTTGGAAGTTTCTAGGCAGAAATCTAGTGATCATTGATAGACGTTTGATGGGTTATGAATAAAATCCATCCAATTTGGTGCAATTGTAGTGTGATACTTTGATTGTAGTGTGATTGTATTGTGGTTGTAGTGTGATTGTAGTGTGATTGTATTGTGATTGTAGTGTGATTGTAGTGTGATTGTAGTGTGATTGTATTGTAATTGTAGTGTGATTGTAGTGTGATTCTATTGTGATTGTAGTGTGATATTGTGATTGTTTTGTGATTTTAGTGTGATTGTAGTGTAATTGTATTGTGATTGTAGTGTGATTGTAGTGTGATTGTAGTGTGATATTGTGATTGTTTTGTGATAGTAGTGTGATTGTAGTGTGATTGTATTGTGATTGTAGTGTGATTGTAGTGTGATTGTATTGTGATTGTAGTGTGATTGTATTGTGATTGTAGTGTGATTGTAGTGTGATTGTAGTGTGGTTGTAGTGTGATTGTAGTGTGATTGTAGTGTGATTGTAGTGTGATTGTAGTGTGATTGTAGTGTGATTGTAGTGTGATTGAAGTGTGATTGTAGTGTAATTGTAGTGTGATTGTATTGTGATTGTATTGTGATTGTATTGTGATAGTAGTGTGATTGTAGTGTGATTGAAGTGTGATTGTAGTGTGATTGTAGTGTGATATTGTGATTGTTTTGTGATTTTAGTGTGAGTGTAGTGTAATTGTAGTGTGATTGTATTGTGATTGTAGTGTTATATTGTATTGTGATTGTAGTGTGATTGTAGTGTGATTGTAGTGTGATTGTAGTGTGATATTGTGATTGTTTTGTGATTTTAGTGTGATTGTAGTGTAATTGTAGTGTGATTGTATTGTGATTGTAGTGTGATTGTAGTGTGATTGTAGTGTGATTGTATTGTAATTGTAGTGTGATTGTACTATGATTGAAGTGTGATTGTAGTGTGATTGTAGTGTGATTGTATTGTGATTGTAGTGTGATTGAAGTGTGATTGTAGTGTGATTGTAGTGTAATTGTAGTGTGATTGTAGTGTGATTGTAGTGTGATTGTAGTGTGATTGTATTGTGATATTGTGATTGTTTTGTGATTTTAGTGTGATTGTAGTGTGATTCTATTGTGATTGTAGTGTAATTGTAGTGTGATATTGTGATTGTTTTGTGATTTTAGTGTGATTGTAGTGTGATTGTAGTGTGATTGTAGTGTGATATTGTGATTGTTTTGTGATTTTAGTGTGATTGTAGTGTGCTTGTTGTGTGCTTTTAGTGTGATTGTAGTGTGATTGTAGTGTGATTGTAGTGTGATTGTAGTGTGATTGTATTGGGATTGAAGTGTGATTGTAGTGTGATTGAAGTGTGATTGTAGTGTGATTGTAGTGTGATTGTAGTGTGATTGTAGTGTGATTGAAGTGTGATTGTAGTGTGATTTTAGTGTGATTGTATTGTGATTGTAGTGTGATTGAAGTGTGATTGTAGTGTGATTGTAGTGTGATTGAAGTGTGATTGTATTGTGATTGTAGTGTGATTGAAGTGTGATTGTAGTGTGATTGTAGTGTGATTGTATTGTGATTGTAGTGTGATTGAAGTGTGATTGTAGTGTGATTGTAGTGTGATTGTAGTGTGATTATATTGTGATTGTAGTGTGATTGAAGTGTGATTGTATTGTGATTGTAGTGTGATTGAAGTGTGATTGTAGTGTGATTGTAGTGTGATTGTATTGTGATTGTAGTGTGATTGTAGTGTTATATTGTATTGTGATTGTAGTGTGATTGTAGTGTGATTGTAGTGTGATTGTAGTGTGATTGTAGTGTGATTGTAGTGTGATTGTATGGCTGTTTTTCTCTGTATCCTCATCCTCTACATGCCTTTAAGTATATTAATGCCTTAATCCTTCCATTTATTTTCCTTTGTAATCCTGCATCCTAAATGTCCCAATATTCCCTACATAGTGGTCTACTTATGACGAGAGCCACATGGGGTGTCATTTGGGACACAGTCGATGTCACGCCATAATGACTGTGTATAACACATTTGTAACCCGTCATTTTGACACTGTTCTATTTTATGGCATTTTACGGGGCCATGCATGTTATACCATTTGATAGGGAGGGAGAGGGAGAGGGAGAGGGAGAGGGAGAGGGAGAGAGAGAGAGAGAGAGAGAGAGAGAGAGAGAGAGAGAGAGAGAGAGAATATCTTGGGGAGGTTTTGTTGCCTGTCAGACAGACAGAATCTGTGTCCCAAATGGCAAAATATTCTCTATATAGTTCACTACTGTTGACCAGGGCCATATACTCTGTATAGAACACTACTGTTGACCAGGATCCTATTCTCTATATAGAACACTACTGTTGACCAGGATCCTATTCTCTATATAAATCAAATCAACGTTTATTTGTCACGTGCGCTGAATACAACAGGTGTAGACCTTACAGTGAAATGCTTACTTACAGGCTCTAACCAATGGTGCAAAATAGGTATTAGGTGAACAATAGGTAGGTATGTCACGTTCCTGACCTGTTTTCTGTTGTTTTGTATGTGTTTGATGGTCAGGGCGTGAGTTTTGGGTGGGCAGTCTATGTTTTCTGTTTCTATGTTGGTTTTGGGTTGCCTGGTATGGCTCTCAATTAGAGGCAGGTGTTTGACGTTTCCTCTGATTGAGAGTCATATTAAGGTAGGTTGTTCTCACTGTTTGTTTGTGGGTGATTGTCTCCTGTGTCAGTGTCTGTATGTTACGCCACACGGGACTGTTCCGGTTTTTGTTTGTTCGTTCGTTTTATGTAGTCTGTTTCCTGGTTCATGCGTTCTTCACGTTGTATGTAAGTTCGGGTCCAGGTCTGTCTACATTCGTTTATTTGTTTTGTAATTATTCAAGTGTTCGTCGTGTTCTTCAGTTTTGTTTATTAAATCATTATGTATTCACAACCCGCTGCAGTTTGGTCGAATCACTACTCCTCCTCTTCGTATGAAGAGGAGGAGGAAGCCCGTTACAAGGTAAAGAAATAAAATAACAGTAAAAAGATAGGCTATATACAGTAGCGAGGCTATAAAAGTAGCGAGGCTACATACAGACACTGGTTAGTCGGGCTGATTTAGGTAGTATGTACATGTAGATATGGTTAAGGTGACTATGCATATATGATGAACAGAGAGTAGCAGTAGCGTAAAAGAGGGGTTGGCGGGTGGTGGGTGGCGGGACACAATGCAGATAGCCCGGTTAGCCAATGTGCGGGTGCACTGGTTGGTCGGGCCAATTGAGGTAGTATGTACAGTGGGGAGAACAAGTATTTGATACACTGCCGATTTTGAAGGTTTTCCTACTTACAAAGCATGTAGAGGTCTGTAATTTTTATCATAGGTACACTTCAACTGTGAGAGACGGAATCTAAAACAAAAATCCAAAAAATCACATTGTATGATTTTTAAGTAATTAATTTGCATTTTATTGCATGACATAAGTATTTGATCACCTACCAACCAGTAAGAATTCCGGCTCTCACAGACCTGTTCGTTTTTCTTTAAGAAGCCCTCCTGTTCTCCACTCATTACCTGTATTAACTGCACCTGTTTGAACTTGTTACCTGTATAAAAGACACCTGTACACACACTCAATCAAACAGACTCCAATCTCTCCACAATGGCCAAGACCAGAGAGCTGTGTAAGGACATCAGGGATAAAATTGTAGACCTGCACAAGGCTGGGATGGGCTACAGGACAATAGGCAAGCAGCTTGGTGAGAAGGCAACAACTGTTGGCGCAATTATTAGAAAATGGAAGAAGTTGAAGATGACGGTCAACCACCCTCGGTCTGGGGCTCCATGCAAGATCTCACCTCGTGGGGCATCAATGATCATGAGAAAGGTGAGGGATCAGCCCATAACTACACGGCAGGACCTGGTCAATGACCTGAAGAGAGCTGGGACCACAGTCTCAAAGAAAACCATTAGTAACACACTACACCGTCATGGATTGAAATCCTGCAGCGCATGCAAGGTCCCCCTGCTCAAGCCAGCGCATTTCCAGGCCCGTCTGAAGTTTGCCAATGACCATCTGGATGATCCAGAGGAGGAATGGGAGAAGGTCATGTGGTCTGATGAGACAAAAATAGAGCTTTTTGGTCTAAACTCCACTCGCCGTGTTTGGAGGAAGAAGAAGGTTGAGTACAACCCCAAGAACACCCTCCCAACCGTGAAGCATGGAGGTGGAAACATCATTCTTTGGGGATGCTTTTCTGCAAAGGGGACAGGACGACTGCACCATATTGAGGGGAGGATGGATGGGGCCATGTATCGCGAGATCTTGGCTAAAAACCTCCTTCCCTCAGTAAGAGCATTGAAGATGGGTCGTGGCTGGATCTTCCAGCATGACAACGACCCGAAACACACAGCCAGGGCAACTAAGGAGTGGCTCCGTAAGAAGCATCTCAAGGTCCTGGAGTGGCCTAGCCAGTCTCCAGACCTGAACCCAATAGAAAATCTTTGGAGGGAGCTGAAAGTCCGTATTGCCCAGCGACAGCCCCGAAACCTGAAGGATCTGGAGAAGGTCTGTATGGAGGAGTGGGCCAAAATCCCTGCTGCAGTGTGTGCAAACCTGGTCAATAACTACAGGAAACGTATGATCTTTGTAATTGCAAACAAAGGTTTCTGTACCAAATATTAAGTTCTGCTTTTCTGATGTATCAAATACTTATGTCATGCAATAAAATGCAAATTAATTACTTAAAAATCATACAATGTGATTTTCTGGATTTTTGTTTTAGATTCCGTCTCTCACAGTTGAAGTGTACCTATGATAAAAATTACAGACCTCTACATGCTTTGTAAGTTGGAAAACCTGCAAAATCGGCAGTGTATCAAATACTTGTTCTCCCCACTGTACATGAATGTATAGTTAAAGTGACTATGCTTATATAATAAACAGAGAGTAGCAGCAGCGTAAAAAGAGGGTTTGGGGGGGGCACACAATGCAAAAAGTCCGGGTAGCCATTTGATTACCTGTTCAGGAATCTTTTGGCTTCGGGGTAAAAACTGTTGAGGAGCATTTTTGTCCTAGACTTGGCACTCCAGTACCGCTTGCCATGCGGTAGTAGAGAGAACAGTCTATGACTGGGGTGGCTGGGGTCTTTGAGAATTTTTAGGGCCTTCCTCTGACACCACCTGGTGTAGAGGTCCTGGATGGCAGGCAGCTTAGCCCCAGTGATGTACTGGGCCGTATGCACTACCCTCTGTAGTGCCTTGCGGTCAGAGGTCGAGCAATTGCCGTACCAGGCATTGATGCAACCAGTCAGGATGCTCTTGATGTTGCAGCTGTAGAACCTTTTGAGGATCAGGACCCACAAGGCCTGAACCAGTCGTCCACCGCAGGAGCCTCGGTCTGACTCTGATGCCACGGCGCCAGAACCAGCTGGTACCCCAATACGCACTGAAAGGTGGAGAGGTTAGTGGAGGAGTGGCGTAGCGAATTCTGCACCAACTCGGCCCAGGGCACGAACGCTGCCCACTCCCCCGGCCGGTCCTGACAATAAGACCGCAGAACGCTGCCCACATCCTGGTTCACTCTCTCCACCTGCCCATTACTCTCGGGGTGATAACCTGAGGTGAGGCTGATCGAGATCCCCAGACGTTCCATGAACGCCCTCCAGACTGTCGAAGTGAACTGGGGACCTCGATCAGACACTATATCCTCAGGCACCCCGTAGTGCCGGAAGACGTGTGTAAACAAGGCCTCCGCAGTCTGTAGGGAGACCGGGCAGAGGGAGGAGACGACATGACTTAGAGAAACGATCCACAACGACCAAGATTGTGGTGTTTCCCTGTGAGGGAGGAAGATCGGTCAGAAAATCCACCGACAGGTGTGACCAAGGCCGTTGTGGAACGGGTAAGGGATGTAGTTTACCTCTGGGCAGGTGTCTAGGAGCCTTACACTGGGCGCACACCAAGCAGGAGGAAACATAAACCCTCACATCCTTTGCCAAGTTAGGCCACCAGTACTTCCCACTCAGACAGCGCACCATCCGGCCGATCCCCGGATGACCAGAGGAGGGTGACGTGTGGCCCCAATAGATCAACTGGTCATGGACAGCAGACGGAACATACAGACGCCCGACGGGACACTGGAGGGGAGCGGGCTCTGTACGTAATGCCTGCTCAATGTCCGCGTCCAGCTCCCACACGACCAGCGCTACCTGGGAGGAGGCCGAGAGTATGGAAGTCTGGTCCATGGGCCGCTCCTCTGTGTCATACAGCTGGGACAGTGTGTCTGCCTACACATTTTGGAAACATGGTCTGTAGGACAGGGTAAACACAAAACGGGTAAAAAACATGTCCTACCTTGCCTGACGAGGATTCAGTCTCTTCGCTGCCCGGATGTACTCCAGGTTGCGGTGGTCAGTCCATATGAGGAAAGGGTGTTTAGCCCCCTCAAGCCAATGTCTCCACGCCTTCAAAGCTTTACCCACAGCCAACAGCTCCCGGTCCCCCACATCATAGTTCTGCTCCGCCGGGCTGAGCTTCTTCGAGAAGAAAGCACAGGGGCGGAGCTTCAGTGGCGTGCCCGAGCGCTGAGAGAGCACGGCTCCTATCCCAGCCTCGGACGCGCCCACCACCACTATGAACGCAAAAGAGGGATCCGGATGGGTCAGCACGGGAGCCGAGGTAAACAGAGCCCTTAGGTGCCCAAAAGCCCTGTCCGCCTCAGCCGACCACTGCAAACGTACAGGACCCCCTTCAGCAGTGAGGTAATGGGAGCAGCCACCTGGCCAAAACCCCGAGCATTGACTAAATCGCCGTGGCGATGAGAGGTAGCGGGTAACTGTACCTCACTGTGATTTGATTTAGACCTCGATAGTCAATGCACGGGTGCGGACCTCCCTCCTTCTTCTTCACGAAAAAGAAACTCGAGGAGACGGGTGAAGTGGATGACCGAATGTACCCCTGATGCAGGGATTCAGAGACATATGTCTCCATAGCCGCCGTCTCCCCTTGCAACAGGGGATACACGTGACTCCTGTGAAGTGTAGCGTCTACCAGGAGATTTATCGCACAATCCCCCCGTCGATGGGGTGGTAATTGAGCCACCTTCTTTTCTATTTTATGGCATTTTACGGGGCCATGCATGTTATACCATTTGATAGGGAGGGAGAGGGAAAGGGAGAGGGAGAGGGAGAGGGAGAGAAAGAGAGAGAGAGAGAGAGAGAGAGAGAGAGAGAGAGAGAGAGAGAGAGAATATCTTGGGGAGGTTTGGTTGCCTGTCAGACAGACAGAATCTGTGTCCCAAATGGCAAAAAGCTTTACCCACAGCCAACAGCTCCCGGTCCCCCACATCATAGTTCTGCTCCGCCGGGCTGAGCTTCTTCGAGAAGAAAGCACAGGGGCGGAGCTTCAGTGGCGTACCCGAGCGCTGAGAGAGCACGGCTCCTATCCCAGCCTCGGACGCGCCCACCTCCACTATGAACGCAAAAGAGGGATCCGGATGGGTCAGCACGGGAGCCGAGGTAAACAGAGCCCTTAGGTGCCCAAAAGCCCTGTCCGCCTCAGCCGACCACTGCAAACGTACAGGACCCTCTTCAGCAGTGAGGTAATGGGAGCAGCCACCTGGCCAAAACCCCGGATAAATCTCCGGTAGTAATTGGCAAACCCTAAAAACCGCTCCACCTCCTTTACCGTGGTGGGAGTCGGCCAATTACGCACGGCTGCGATGCGGTCACTCTCCATCTCCACCCCTGATGTGGAAATGCGATACCCTAGGAAGGAGACGGCCTGCTGAAAGAACAGGCATTTCTCAGCCTTGACGTACAGGTCATGCTCCAACAGTCGTCCAAGTACCCTGCGCACCAAGAGACACATGCTCGGTGCGTGTAGCAGAGTATATCAGAATGTCATCGATATACACCACTACACCCTGCCCGTGCAGGTCCCTGAAAATCTTGTCTACAAAGGATTGGAAGACTGATGGAGAATTCATCAACCCGTACGGCATGACGAGGTACTCATAATGTCCTGAGGTGGTACTAAACGCCGTCTTCCACTCGTCTCCCTCCCGGATATGCACCAGGTTGTACGCGGTCCTGAGATCCAGTTTAGTGAAGAAGCGTGCCCCGTGCATTGACTAAATCGCCGTGGCGATGAGAGGTAGCGGGTAACTGTACCTCACTGTGATTTGATTTAGACCTCGATAGTCAATGCACGGGTGCGGACCTCCCTCCTTCTTCTTCACGAAAAAGAAACTCGAGGAGACGGGTGAAGTGGATGACCGAATGTACCCCTGATGCAGGGATTCAGAGACATATGTCTCCATAGCCGCCGTCTCCCCTTGCAACAGGGGATACACGTGACTCCTGTGAAGTGTAGCGTCTACCAGGAGATTTATCGTACAATCCCCCCGTCGATGGGGTGGTAATTGAGTCACCTTCTTTTTGGAGAAGGCGAGAGCCAAATTGTTATTTTCGACCTGGTCTGGACTTTCCACCGTGGTAGCACCAACGGAAACCCCTACACACCTGCCTGAGCACTCTCGCGACCACCTCGTGAGAGCCCTCTGTTGCCATGAAATGGTGGGGTCATGACGAGCTAACCAGGGAAGGCCTAGTACCACGGGAAACGCAGGAGAGTCAATGAGGAAGAGACTGATTCTCTCCTCGTGACACCCCTGCGTCACCATGACCGGGGAGATGGTGTCTTCACTAATTAACTCGGACCCTAATGGGCGACTATCCAGAGCATGTACCGTGAAAGGTCGAACCAAAGGAACAATGGGGATCCCTAAACTAAGGGCGAATGCTCTGTCGATAAAGTTCCCAGCCGCACCTGAATCAACGAGCACCTTATGCTGGGAATGCGGGGAAAACTCAGGAAAACAAACATGAACAAACAGGTGGACAACAGAGGACTCTGGATGAGAGTGGTGCAGACTCACCTGGGGTGACGCCAGAGAGCCCTGCCTGCTGCCTCGACTCCCAGAGGGACCAACCCGGCACCGACCGGCAGTGTGCCCTCTGCGGCCACAGATGTTGTTCGTGAATGCCCCTCCTCCAGCCTCCCTAAGCACAGCCCCTCCCAGCTCCATTGCCACCGGAGCGGTGGTGCTGGAAGATGGACCCGACAGAACCCTCTCTGGACGTCCGTGTGTGACCAGCAGGTTATCCAACCGAATGGACAGATCCACCAGTTGGTCAAAGGTGACGGTGGCATCCCTGCAGGCCAACTCCCGACGGACGTCCTCGCGCAGGCTGCATCTGTAGTGGTCGATAAGGGCCCCTGTCGTTCCATCCTGCTCTGGCGGCCAAGGTCCGAAATTCCAGGGCGAACTCCTGGGCGCTTCTCGTCCCCTGCCTCAGGTGGAAGAGCCGTTCCCCCGCCGCTCTACCCTTGGGCGGAAGGTCAAAGACTGCCCGGAAGTGGCGGGTGAACTCCTCGAAGTGGTCCAACGCCGTATCTCCTTCACCCCACACGGCGTTTGCCCACTCCAGAGCTCTCCCTGAGAGTCACGAGACGAGGGCGGACACCCTCTCCCTTCCCGAGGGAGCTGGGTGAACGGTGTCCAGGTATAGGTCCAGCTGTAACAGGAACCCCTGGCACCCTGCTGCCGTCCCATCATACTCCCTGGGAAGGGAGAGACGCATCCCCCTGGGACCGGATACAGGAGGGACGGGTAGAGATACCCCTGGTTGTGCTGGTCGAGGCTCCCTGTCTCTCCCAGCGGTCCATGGTCTGGACAACGCAATCCATCGTGGCGCCGAGATGTTGCAGCATCGCCGAGTGTTTCTCGGACGCGCTCCTCGACTCCTCTGACCGGGGTACCTGCTCCTGCTGACTCCATGGGTGGTGTGGAATTCTGTCAAGGTTGTGCGCTACTGGTAAGAAGTCAGGTGCAGGAGAGCAGAGAGTTGACAAAACAAATGGAACAATGAAAAATGGAGTGGCGATGGCTAAAAGGCCGGTGACATCAACCTCCGAACGCCGCCCGAACAAGGAGGGGACCCGACTTCGGCGTTAGTCGTGACACCTATTCTCTATATAGTGTACTACTGTTGACCAGGGCCCTATTCTCTATATAGTCCACTACTGTTGACCAGGGTCCTATTCTCTATATAGTCCACCGCTGTTGACCAGGGCCCTATTCTCTATATAGTCCACTACTGTTGACCAGGGCCCTATTCTCTATATAGTAATCTATTGTAACCAAGGCCCTATTCTGTATTTGGTCCACTACTTTAGACCAGGGCCAATAGATTAATATTGTGAATATTGTGCCATTTGAGACACAGGTGTGTAGAGAGTGACTACAACCAGTTAGTTTAGCGTTCTAACCTCGTACGGAGGACGTGTTGTTGAATATTGACACGGCTAACAGTTAATTATAGGAGTCATAGATCACGGGCAGACATGTTTGTCAGGTGTGTTGCGATTGACGTATAAATTGTTCATGTCTCAGTGTTGTTACATTGTTTTCCTAGTTATTTTCCGTGCCGTGGACGCTGTGTGTGTGTCTATTTTCTGGAGTGTCAGAAGGGCTTCAGGCCTTGCCATAATGATCATAATGGTAACACGGATTCTGAAGGGAAAAGTGTGGAGGGGGAAAAAAGAGCAAGAGAGGAAATAATTGCTGCACTTGCTATTACTGAGTCTGAGTGAGGTCAGTTTAGTGAATGTGTGACGGAGACAGTGTCAGAGACAGTGTCAGAGAGAGAGAGAGAAAGAGAGAGAATGAAAGACACAGGTAGACAGCACCAGGGGAGAATGACTGCCCCGTTTCATTGAAGTGCGAGGTCCACCAGGGTACTGCAGTCATTGTTTTCAAAAAGCAGGATCCCCCATTGTAGTGAATGGGAAAAATCTTCATGGGCAATATTTGTGTAAATAAAACACAAATTTTAAGACAATCCTGGTACCAATACTTACTTCTATTAAACCAGATGTCTGTCCTTTAATCGATTATTTTAAAATCGTTCACAGAAGAAGTTATAAGGATAATTTAGTTGCTACTGGCAGCCTGCAGTACCCAGGTCGGCCTTCAACTTGAGATACTCAATGAGAGAGAGAGCAGCACTTAGCTAGCCTGCAACACTACTTCCTGGATTAGTTTAAACTGCTCATGTTATGTCTACATAACTCTCCCCCGTGAGACACCATCTTAGCTGAAACTGACTTCCTGAGCTTCAAATGCCCCATTGAGCCTTCACATAGAAATGAATGGTGTGACATCATCGACGGCTTTGTCCATTCATATACAGTCATTGGGCAGAACACACCAAAATGCATTGAGACACTGTCAAACGATCCCCGGGAGTTAGTTAAAGTGCTTCTCCGGGGATCCCTATTAGTAGACATAAATTGTCCAGGTGGTTGGTATCAGTAACGAGAAAGAGGGAGGAAAGGAGGAAGGGAAGGAGAGAGAGAAGGAGGGAGGGAAGATAGTTGGGAGGGAGAGGAGAGGCCTGTAAGCAGGCAGACACAGTTTACCATGATGAGTTTCAGAGAAGCAATTGTTGCTGGAAGTTTGAGTTTTTTTCTTGTTTTTCCTTTATTCCATGTCTCCTGTCTAAAACTCTATTGTGAGAAAGACTGAGGTATATGCACGGTCAGTAACAAAAAAAATCTGCTTACAAAGGTTCTGACGGCTTAGAGAATGTTCTGACGGCTTAGAGAATATTAGAAGCCTTCCCTTTAATTAAGGACCTTTTTCATCTAAAGACCACCTGAAGCAATATCCAGCCCAACGAGAGAGAGAGAGAGAGAAGCCCTAACAGAGACAGGAGCTTCTGAAACAGCAGTTTATCCCCCTTTCAGACGAGCCCTCAGATGACAGGTAGCCCCCTTTTGTTCTCTTCCAGACGTTTTCTCTCCGCGATGAAACAAGTGCCAGTGCTTCCAGCTACTGTCCAATATTACCCTTCAAAGCCTACTGTTTTGGGATCATCAATGAGGAGAGGTGTAGGGTAGAATAACAGCAGTTGAACTGAATCAAAGAAGTCTGTTCGTCGGGTTGCAGTATTTAGCACACACACACACAAAAGAAGAGAAGAAAAAATGTATTGGAATATCTCCCAGCAGCCTCGTGGGCCAGCTGTCTGGCAACAGGAATACTGACGTAGCTACTCCACCGGCTTGTTCAGCGATCACCTTTAATGTCCATTCCACACCGCATTAGGAAAGATCATTTTACTGCGAGGGGGGTTAGGAATCATTTCAAGAAGCCCTGTTGTTGTATGATGTTAGAGCAGTGAGTGACTAATAGCCCTAATCAGTGCGTCAGGTCAATTTTTAACCCGGTCCTCAGACGGTACCTTAATGCTGAGTCTGTCAGATCAGTTTTTTTATTATTCACTTGCAGGTGTAAAGATCAGGTCTCACCTGCCAAAACATTATAGGCTAGAGGGGAGAGAGAGCTGAGAGAGAGCTGAGAGAGATCTGAGAGACATCTGAGAGGGATCTGAGGGAGATCTGAGAGAGATCTGAGGGAGATCTGAGAGAGATCTGAGGGAGATCTGAGAGAGAGCTGAGAGAGATCTGAGAGACATCTGAGAGGGATCTGAGGGAGATCTGAGAGAGATCTGAGGGAGATCTGAGAGAGAGCTGAGAGAGATCTGAGAGACATCTGAGAGGGATCTGAGGGAGATCTGAGAGAGATCTGAGGGAGATCTGAGAGAGATCTGAGGGATCTGAGAGAGATCTGAGGGAGATCTGAGGGAGATCTGAGAGACATCTGAGAGGGATCTGAGGGAGATCTGAGAGAGATCTGAGGGATCTGAGAGAGATCTGAGGGAGATCTGAGGGAGATCTGAGAGACAT
>NC_092101.1:49703332-49898011 GCF_045679555.1 Salvelinus alpinus
ATGATCAGTCCCTGGTCTGTATAGGTTAGAGTTATAATTGATTGTCAGTCCCTGGTCTGTACAGGTTAGAGTTATAATGGATGATCAGTCCCTGGTCTGTATAGGTTAGAGTTATAATTAATGATCAGTCCCTGGTCTGTATAGGTTAGAGTTATAATGGATGATCAGGCCCTGGTCTGTATAGGTTAGAGTTATAATGGATGGTCAGTACCTGTTCTGTATAGGTTAGAGTTATAATGGATGATCAGTCCCTGGTCTGTATACGTTAGAGTTATAATGAATGATCAGGCCCTGGTCTGTATAGGTTAGAGTTATAATGGATGGTCAGTCCCTGGTCTGTATAGGTTAGATTTATAATGGATGATCAGTCCCTGGTCTGTATAGGTTAGAGCTATAATGGATGGTCAGTCCCTGGTCTGTATGGGTTACAGTTATAATGGATGGTCAGTCCCTGGTCTGTATAGGTTAGAGTTATAATGGATGGTCAGTCCCTGGTCTGTATAGGTTAGAGTTATAATGGATGGCCAGTCCCTGGTCTGTATAGGTTAGAGTTATAATGGATGATCAGACCCTGGTCTGTATAGGTTAGAGTTATAATGGATGATCATACCCTGGTCTGTATAGGTTAGAGTTATAATGGATGATCAGGCCCTGGTCTGTATAGGTTAGAGTTATAATGGATGGTCAGTCCCTGGTCTGTATAGGTTAGAGTTATAATGGATGATCAGACCCTGGTCTGTATAGGTTAGAGTTATAATGGATGATCAGGCCCTGGTCTGTATAGGTTAGAGTTATAATGGATGATCAGACCCTGGTCGGTATAGGTTAGAGTTATAATGGATGATCAGTCCCTGGTCTGTATAGGTTAGAGTTATAATGGATGGTCAGTCCCTGGTCTGTATAGGTTAGAGTTATAATGGATGGTCAGTCCCTGGTCTGTATAGGTTAGAGTTATAATGGATGATCAGACTCTGATCTGTATAGGTTAGAGTTATAATGGATGATCAGTCCCTGGTCTGTATAGGTTAGAGTTATAATGGATGGTCAGTCCCTGATCAGTATAGGTTAGAGTTATAATGGATGATCAGTCCCTGGTCTGTATAGGTTAGAGTTATAATGGTCTGTATAGGTTAGAGTTATAATGGATGGTCAGTCCCTGGTCTGTATAGGTTAGAGTTATAATGGATGGTCAGTCCCTGGTCTGTATAGGTTAGAGTTATAATGGATGATCAGGCCCTGGTCTGTATACGTTAGAGTTATAATGAATGATCAGGCCTTGGTCTGTATAGGTTAGAGTAATAATGGATGGTCAGGCCCTGGTCTGTATAGGTTAGAGTTATAATGGATGGTCAGGTCCTGGTCTGTATAGGTTAGAGTTATAATGGATGGTCAGTCCCTGGTCTGTATAGATTAGAGTTATAATGGATGATCAGTCCCTGGTCTGTATAGGTTAGAGTTATAATGGATGGTCAGTCCCTGGTCTGTATAGGTTAGAGTTATAATGGATGATCAGGCCCTGGTCTGTATAGGTTAGAGTTATAATGGATGATCAGGGCCTGGTCTGTATAGGTTAGAGTTATAATGGATGGTCAGTCCCTGGTCTGTATAGGTTAGAGTTATAATGGATGATCAGACCCTGGTCTGTATAGGTTAGAGTTATAATGGATGGTCAGTACCTGTTCTGTATAGGTTAGAGTTATAATGGATGATCAGTCCCTGGTCTGTATACGTTAGAGTTATAATGAATGATCAGGCCCTGGTCTGTATAGGTTAGAGTTATAGTCGATGGTCAGTCCCTGGTCTGTATAGGTTAGAGTTATAATGGATGATCAGGCCCTGGTCTGTATAGGTTAGAGTTATAATGTATGATCAGGCCCTGGTCTGTATAGGTTAGAGTTATAATGGATGGTCAGTCCCTGGTCTGTATAGGTTAGAGTTATAATGGATGATCAGTCCCTGGTCTGTATAGGTTAGAGTTATAATGGATGGTCAGTCCCTGGTCTGTATAGGTTAGAGTTATAATGGATGGTCAGTCCCTGGTCTGTATAGGTTAGTGTTATAATGGATGGTCAGTCCCTGGTCTGTATAGGTTAGAGTTATAATGGATGATCAGGCCCTGGTCTGTATACGTTAGAGTTATAATGAATGATTAGGCCCTGGTCTGTATAGGTTAGAGTAATAATGGATGGTCAGGCCCTGGTCTGTATAGGTTAGAGTTATAATGGATGGTCAGGTCCTGGTCTGTATAGGTTAGAGTTATAATGGATGGTCAGTCCCTGGTCTGTATAGGTTAGAGTTATAATGGATGATCAGTCCCTGGTCTGTATAGGTTAGAGTTATAATGGATGGTCAGTCCCTGGTCTGTATAGGTTAGAGTTATAATGGATGATCAGGCCCTGGTCTGTATAGGTTAGAGTTATAATGGATGATCAGGGCCTGGTCTGTATAGGTTAGAGTTATAATGGATGGTCAGTCCCTGGTCTGTATAGGTTAGAGTTATAATGGATGATCAGACCCTGGTCTGTATAGGTTAGAGTTATAATGGATGGTCAGTACCTGTTCTGTATAGGTTAGAGTTATAATGGATGATCAGTCCCTGGTCTGTATACGTTAGAGTTATAATGAATGATCAGGCCCTGGTCTGTATAGGTTAGAGTTATAGTCGATGGTCAGTCCCTGGTCTGTATAGGTTAGAGTTATAATGGATGATCAGGCCCTGGTCTGTATAGGTTAGAGTTATAATGTATGATCAGGCCCTGGTCTGTATAGGTTAGAGTTATAATGGATGGTCAGTCCCTGGTCTGTATAGGTTAGAGTTATAATGGATGATCAGTCCCTGGTCTGTATAGGTTAGAGTTATAATGGATGGTCAGTCCCTGGTCTGTATAGGTTAGAGTTATAATGGATGGTCAGTCCCTGGTCTGTATAGGTTAGACTTATAATGGATGGTCAGTCCCTGGTCTGTATAGGTTAGAGTTATAATGGATGATCAGACCCTGGTCTGTATAGGTTAGAGTTATAATGGATGATCAGTCCCTGGTCTGTATAGGTTAGAGTTATAATGGATGATCAGGCCCTGGTCTGTATAGGTTAGAGTTATAATGGATGGTCAGTCCCTGGTCTGTATAGGTTAGAGTTATAATGGATGATCAGACCCTGGTCTGTATAGGTTAGAGTTATAATGGATGATCAGGCCCTGGTCTGTATAGGTTAGAGTTATAATGGATGATCAGTCCCTGGTCTGTATAGGTTAGAGTTATAATGGATTGTCAGTCCCTGGTCTGTACAGGTTAGAGTTATAATGGATGATCAGTCCCTGGTCTGTATAGGTTAGAGTTATAATTAATGATCAGTCCCTGGTCTGTATAGGTTAGAGTTATAATGGATGATCAGGCCCTGGTCTGTATAGGTTAGAGTTATAATGGATGGTCAGTACCTGTTCTGTATAGGTTAGAGTTATAATGGATGATCAGTCCCTGGTCTGTATACGTTAGAGTTATAATGAATGATCAGGCCCTGGTCTGTATAGGTTAGAGTTATAGTCGATGGTCAGTCCCTGGTCTGTATAGGTTAGAGTTATAATGGATGATCAGGCCCTGGTCTGTATAGGTTAGAGTTATAATGTATGATCAGGCCCTGGTCTGTATAGGTTAGAGTTATAATGGATGGTCAGTCCCTGGTCTGTATAGGTTAGAGTTATAATGGATGATCAGTCCCTGGTCTGTATAGGTTAGAGTTATAATGGATGGTCAGTCCCTGGTCTGTATAGGTTAGAGTTATAATGGATGGTCAGTCCCTGGTCTGTATAGGTTAGAGTTATAATGGATGATCAGACCCTGGTCTGTATAAGTTAGAGTTATAATGGATGATAAGGCCCTGGTTTGTATAGGTTAGAGTTATAATGGATGGTCAGTCCCTGGTCTGTATAGGTTAGATTTATAATGGATGATCAGTCCCTGGTCTGTATAGGTTAGAGCTATAATGGATGGTCAGTCCCTGGTCTGTATAGGTTAGAGTTATAATGGATGGTCAGTCCCTGGTCTGTATAGGTTAGAGTTATAATGGATGGTCAGTCCCTGGTCTGTATAGGTTAGAGTTATAATGGATGGCCAGTCCCTGGTCTGTATAGGTTAGAGTTATAATGGATGATCAGACCCTGGTCTGTATAGGTTAGAGTTATAATGGATGATCATACCCTGGTCTGTATAGGTTAGAGTTATAATGGATGATCAGGCCCTGGTCTGTATAGGTTAGAGTTATAATGGATGGTCAGTCCCTGGTCTGTATAGGTTAGAGTTATAATGGATGATCAGACCCTGGTCTGTATAGGTTAGAGTTATAATGGATGGTCAGTCCCTGGTCGGTATAGGTTAGAGTTATAATGGATGATCAGTCCCTGGTCTGTATAGGTTAGAGTTATAATGGATGGTCAGTCCCTGGTCTGTATAGGTTAGAGTTATAATGGATGGTCAGTCCCTGGTCTGTACAGGTCAGAGTTATAATGGATGATCAGTCCCTGGTCTGTATAGGTTAGAGTTATAATGGATGATCAGTCCCTGGTCTGTATAGGTTAGAGTTATAATGGATGATCAGGCCCTGGTCTGTATAGGTTAGAGTTATAATGGATGGTCAGTCCCTGTTCTGTATAGGTTAGAGTTATAATGGATGATCAGTCCCTGGTCTGTATACGTTAGAGTTATAATGAATGATCAGGCCCTGGTCTGTATAGGTTAGAGTTATAGTCGATGGTCAGTCCCTGGTCTGTATAGGTTAGAGTTATAATGGATGATCAGTCCCTGGTCTGTATAGGTTAGAGTTATAAGGGATGGTCAGTCCCTGGTCTGTATAGGTTAGAGTTATAATGGATGGTCAGTTCCTGGTCTGTATAGGTTAGAGTTATAATGGATGATCAGACCCTGGTCTGTATAGGTTAGAGTTATAATGTATGATGAGGCCCTGGTCTGTATAGGTTAGAGTTATAATGGATGGTCAGTCCCTGGTCTGTATAGGTTAGAGTTATAATGGATGGTCAGTCCCTGGTCTGTATAGGTTAGAGTTATAATGGATGATCAGACTCTGATCTGTATAGGTTAGAGTTATAATGGATGATCAGGCCCTGGTCTGTATAGGTTAGAGTTATAATGGATGGTCAGTCCCTGATCAGTATAGGTTAGAGTTATAATGGATGATCAGTCCCTGGTCTGTATAGGTTAGAGTTATAATGGTCTGTATAGGTTAGAGTTATAATGGATGGTCAGTCCCTGGTCTGTATAGGTTAGAGTTATAATGGATGGTCAGTCCCTGGTCTGTATAGGTTAGAGTTATAATGGATGATCAGGCCCTGGTCTGTATACGTTAGAGTTATAATGAATGATCAGGCCCTGGTCTGTATAGGTTAGAGTAATAATGGATGGTCAGGCCCTGGTCTGTATAGGTTAGAGTTATAATGGATGGTCAGGTCCTGGTCTGTATAGGTTAGAGTTATAATGGATGGTCAGTCCCTGGTCTGTATAGGTTAGAGTTATAATGGATGATCAGTCCCTGGTCTGTATAGGTTAGAGTTATAATGGATGGTCAGTCCCTGGTCTGTATAGGTTAGAGTTATAATGGATGATCAGGCCCTGGTCTGTATAGGTTAGAGTTATAATGGATGATCAGGGCCTGGTCTGTATAGGTTAGAGTTATAATGGATGGTCAGTCCCTGGTCTGTATAGAATAGAGTTATAATGGATGGTCAGTCCCTGGTCTGTATAGGTTAGAGTTATAATGGATGATCAGGCCCTGGTCTGTATAGGTTAGAGTTATAATGGATGATCAGGGCCTGGTCTGTATACGTTAGAGTTATAATGAATGATCAGGCCCTGGTCTGTATAGGTTAGAGTAATAATGGATGGTCAGGCCCTGGTCTGTATAGGTTAGAGTTATAATGGATGGTCAGGTCCTGGTCTGTATAGGTTAGAGTTATAATGGATGGTCAGTCCCTGGTCTGTATAGGTTAGAGTTATAATGGATGATCAGTCCCTAGTCTGTATAGGTTAGAGTTATAATGGATGGTCAGTCCCTGGTCTGTATAGGTTAGAGTTATAATGGATGATCAGGCCCTGGTCTGTATAGGTTAGAGTTATAATGGATGATCAGGGCCTGGTCTGTATAGGTTAGAGTTATAATGGATGGTCAGTCCCTGGTCTGTATAGAATAGAGTTATAATGGATGGTCAGTCCCTGGTCTGTATAGGTTAGAGTTATAATGGATGATCAGGCCCTGGTCTGTATAGGTTAGAGTTATAATGGATGATCAGGGCCTGGTCTGTATACGTTAGAGTTATAATGAATGATCAGGCCCTGGTCTGTATAGGTTAGAGTAATAATGGATGGTCAGTCCCTGGTCTGTATAGGTTAGAGTTATAATGGATGGTCAGGTCCTGGTCTGTATAGGTTAGAGTTATAATGGATGGTCAGTCCCTGGTCTGTATAGGTTAGAGTTATAATGGATGATCAGTCCCTAGTCTGTATAGGTTAGAGTTATAATGGATGGTCAGTCCCTGGTCTGTATAGGTTAGAGTTATAATGGATGATCAGGCCCTGGTCTGTATAGGTTAGAGTTATAATGGATGATCAGGGCCTGGTCTGTATAGGTTAGAGTTATAATGGATGGTCAGTCCCTGGTCTGTATAGAATAGAGTTATAATGGATGGTCAGTCCCTGGTCTGTATAGGTTAGAGTTATAATGGATGATCAGGCCCTGGTCTGTATAGGTTAGAGTTATAATGGATGATCAGGGCCTGGTCTGTATAGGTTAGAGTTATAATGGATGGTCAGTCCATGGTCTGTATAGAATAGAGTTATAATGGATGGTCAGTCCCTGGTCTGTATAGGTTAGAGTTATAATGGATGATCAGACCCTGGTCTGTATAGGTTAGAGTTATAATGGATGATCAGGCCCTGGTCTGTATAGGTTAGAGTTATAATGGATGATCAGTCCCTGGTCTGTATAGGTTAGAGTTATAATGGATGGTCAGTCCCTGGTCTGTACAGGTTAGAGTTATAATGGATGATCAGGCCCTGGTCTGTATAGTTTAGAGTTATAATGGATGATCAGTCCCTGGTCTGTATAGGTTACAGTTAAAATGGATGATCAGTCCCTGGTCTGTATAGGTTAGAGTTATAATGGATGATCAGTCCCTGGTCTGTATAGGTTAGAGTTATAATGGTTGGTCATTCCCTGGTCTGTATAGGTTACAGTTATAATGGATGATCAGTCCCTGGTCTGTATAGGTTAGAGCTATAATGGATGATCAGTCCCTGGTCTGTATAGGTTAGAGTTATAATGGATGATCAGGCCCTGGTCTGTAGAGGTTACAGTTATAATGGATGATCAGTCCCTGGTCTGTATAGGTTACAGTTATAATGGATGATCAGTCCCTGTTCTGTATAGGTTATAGCTATAATGGATGATCAGTCCCTGGTCTGTATAGGTTAGAGTTATAATGGATGGTCAGGCCCTGGTCTGTATAGGTTAGAGTTATAATGAATGATCAGGCCCTGGTCTGTATAGGTTAGAGTTATAATGGATGGTCAGTCCCTGGTCTGTATAGGTTAGAGTTATAATGGATGATCAGGCCCTGCTCTGTATAGATTAGAGTTATAATGGATAGTCAGTCCCTGGTCTGTATAGGTTAGAGTTATAATGGATGATCAGTCCCTGGTCTGTATAGGTTAGAGTTATATTGGATGATCAGGCCCTGGTCTGTATAGGTTAGAGCTATATTGGATGATCAGTCCCTGGTCTGTATAGGTTCGAGTTATAATGGATGGTCAGGCCCTGGTCTGTATAGGTTACAGTTATAATGGATGATCAGTCCCTGGTCTGTATAGGTTAGAGTTATAATGGATGGTCAGTCCCTAGTCTGTATAGGTTAGAGTTATAATGGATGGTCAGTCCCTGGTCTGTATAGGTTAGAGTTATAATGGATGGTCAGTCCCTGGTCTGTATAGGTTAGAGTTATAATGGATGGTCAGACCCTGGTCTGTGTAGGTTAGAGTTATAATGGATGATCAGACCCTGGTCTGTATAGGTTAGAGTTATAATGTATGATCAGGCCCTGGTCTGTATGGGTTAGAGTTATAATGGATGGTCAGTCCCTGGTCTGTATAGGTTAGAGTTATAATGGATGATCAGTCCCTGGTCTGTATACGTTAGAGTTATAATGAATGATCAGGCCCTGGTCTGTATAGGTTAGAGTTATATTGGGTGGTCAAGCCCTGGTCTGTATAGGTTAGAGTTATAATGGATGATCAGTCCCTGGTCTGTATATGTTAGAGTTATAATGGATGGTCAGTCCCTGGTCTTTATAGGTTAGAGTTATAATGGATGATCAGTCCCTGGTCTGTATAGGTTACAGTTATAATGGATGATCAGTCCCTGGTCTGTATAGGTTAGAGTTATAATGGATGATCAGTCCCTGGTCTGTATAGGTTAGAGTTTTAATGGATGGTCAGTCCCTGGTCTGTATAGGTTAGAGTTATAATGGATGATCAGGCCCTGGTCTGTATAGGTTAGAGTTATAATGGATGATCAGTCCCTGGTCTGTAAAGGTTACAGTTATAATGGATGATCAGTCCCTGGTCTGTATAGGTTACAGTGATAATGGATGATCAGTCCCTGGTCTGTATAGGTTAGAGCTATAATGGATGATCAGGCCCTGGTCTGTATAGGTTAGAGTTATAATGGATGGTCAGTCCCTGGTCTGTATAGGTTAGAGTTATAATGGATGGTCAGGACCTGGTCTGTATAGGTTAGAGTTATAATGGATGATCAGGACCTGGTCTGTATAGGTTAGAGTTATAATGGATGATCAGACCCTGGTCTGTATAGGTTAGAGTTATAATGCATGATCAGGCCCTGGTCTGTATAGGTTAGAGTTATAATGGATGGTCAGTCCCTGGTCTGTATAGGTTAGAGTTATAATGGATGATCAGTCCCTGGTCTGTATAGGTTAGAGCTATATTGGATGATCAGTCCCTGGTCTGTATAGGTTAGAGTTATAATTGATGGTCAGTCCCTGGTCTGTATAGGTTAGAGTTATAATGGATGATCAGGCCCTGGTCTGTATAGGTTAGAGTTATAATGGATGATCAGGGCCTGGTCTGTATAGGTTAGAGTTATAATGGATGGTCAGTCCCTGGTCTGTATAGAATAGAGTTATAATGGATGGTCAGTCCCTGGTCTGTATAGGTTAGAGTTATAATGGATGATCAGGCCCTGGTCTGTATAGGTTAGAGTTATAATGGATGATCAGGGCCTGGTCTGTATAGGTTAGAGTTATAATGGATGGTCAGTCCATGGTCTGTATAGAATAGAGTTATAATGGATGGTCAGTCCCTGGTCTGTATAGGTTAGAGTTATAATGGATGATCAGACCCTGGTCTGTATAGGTTAGAGTTATAATGGATGATCAGGCCCTGGTCTGTATAGGTTAGAGTTATAATGGATGATCAGTCCCTGGTCTGTATAGGTTAGAGTTATAATGGATGGTCAGTCCCTGGTCTGTACAGGTTAGAGTTCTAATGGATGATCAGGCCCTGGTCTGTATAGTTTAGAGTTATAATGGATGATCAGTCCCTGGTCTGTATAGGTTACAGTTAAAATGGATGATCAGTCCCTGGTCTGTATAGGTTAGAGTTATAATGGATGATCAGTCCCTGGTCTGTATAGGTTAGAGTTATAATGGTTGGTCAGTCCCTGGTCTGTATAGGTTACAGTTATAATGGATGATCAGTCCCTGGTCTGTATAGGTTAGAGCTATAATGGATGATCAGTCCCTGGTCTGTATAGGTTAGAGTTATAATGGATGATCAGGCCCTGGTCTGTAGAGGTTACAGTTATAATGGATGATCAGTCCCTGGTCTGTATAGGTTACAGTTATAATGGATGATCAGTCCCTGTTCTGTATAGGTTATAGCTATAATGGATGATCAGTCCCTGGTCTGTATAGGTTAGAGTTATAATGGATGATCAGGCCCTGGTCTGTATAGGTTAGAGTTATAATGGATGATCAGGCCCTGGTCTGTATAGGTTAGAGTTATAATGGATGGTCAGTCCCTGGTCTGTATAGGTTAGAGTTATAATGGATGGTCAGGCCCTGGTCAGTATAGGTTAGAGTTATAATGGATAGTCAGTCCCTGGTCTGTATAGGTTAGAGTTATAATGGATGATCAGTCCCTGGTCTGTATAGGTTAGAGTTATATTGGATGATCAGGCCCTGGTCTGTATAGGTTAGAGCTATATTGGATGATCAGTCCCTGGTCTGTATAGGTTAGAGTTATAATGGATGGTCAGGCCCTGGTCTGTATAGGTTACAGTTATAATGGATGATCAGTCCCTGGTCTGTATAGGTTAGAGTTATAATGGATGGTCAGTCCCTAGTCTGTATAGGTTAGAGTTATAATGGATGGTCAGTCCCTGGTCTGTATAGGTTAGAGTTATAATGGATGGTCAGTCCCTGGTCTGTATAGGTTAGAGTTATAATGGATGGTCAGACCCTGGTCTGTGTAGGTTAGAGTTATAATGGATGATCAGACCCTGGTCTGTATAGGTTAGAGTTATAATGTATGATCAGGCCCTGGTCTGTATGGGTTAGAGTTATAATGGATGGTCAGTCCCTGGTCTGTATAGGTTAGAGTTATAATGGATGATCAGTCCCTGGTCTGTATACGTTAGAGTTATAATGAATGATCAGGCCCTGGTCTGTATAGGTTAGAGTTATATTGGGTGGTCAAGCCCTGGTCTGTATAGGTTAGAGTTATAATGGATGATCAGTCCCTGGTCTGTATATGTTAGAGTTATAATGGATGGTCAGTCCCTGGTCTTTATAGGTTAGAGTTATAATGGATGATCAGTCCCTGGTCTGTATAGGTTACAGTTATAATGGATGATCAGTCCCTGGTCTGTATAGGTTAGAGTTATAATGGATGATCAGTCCCTGGTCTGTATAGGTTAGAGTTATAATGGATGGTCAGTCCCTGGTCTGTATAGGTTAGAGTTATAATGGATGATCAGGCCCTGGTCTGTATAGGTTAGAGTTATAATGGATGATCAGTCCCTGGTCTGTAAAGGTTACAGTTATAATGGATGATCAGTCCCTGGTCTGTATAGGTTACAGTGATAATGGATGATCAGTCCCTGGTCTGTATAGGTTAGAGCTATAATGGATGATCAGGCCCTGGTCTGTATAGGTTAGAGTTATAATGGATGGTCAGTCCCTGGTCTGTATAGGTTAGAGTTATAATGGATGGTCAGGACCTGGTCTGTATAGGTTAGAGTTATAATGGATGATCAGGACCTGGTCTGTATAGGTTAGAGTTATAATGGATGATCAGACCCTGGTCTGTATAGGTTAGAGTTATAATGCATGATCAGGCCCTGGTCTGTATAGGTTAGAGTTATAATGGATGGTCAGTCCCTGGTCTGTATAGGTTAGAGTTATAATGGATCATCAGTCCCTGGTCTGTATAGGTTAGAGTTATAATGGATGGTCAGTCCCTGGTCTGTATAGGTTACAGTTATAATGGATGATCAGGCCCTGGTCTGTATAGTTTAGAGCTATATTGGATGATCAGTCCCTGGTCTGTATAGGTTAGAGTTATAATTGATGGTCAGGCCCTGGTCTGTATAGGTTACAGTTATAATGGATGGTCAGTCCCTAGTACATTTACATTTAAGTCATTTAGCAGACGCTCTTATCCAGAGCGACTTACAAATTGGTGCATTCACCTTATGACATCCAGTGGAACAGCCACTTTACAATAGTGCATCTAAATCTTTTAAGGGGGGGGGGGGGGGGTGAGAAGGATTACTTTATCCTATCCTAGGTATTCCTTAAAGAGGTGGGGTTTCAGGTGTCTCCGGAAGGTGGTGATTGACTCCGCTGTCCTGGCGTCGTGAGGGAGTTTGTTCCACCATTGGGGGGCCAGAGCAGCGAACAGTTTTGACTGGGCTGAGCGGGAACTGTACTTCCTCAGTGGTAGGGAGGCGAGCAGGCCAGAGGTGGATGAACGCAGTGCCCTTGTTTGGGTGTAGGGCCTGATCAGAGCCTGGAGGTACTGAGGTGCCGTTCCCCTCACAGCTCCGTAGGCAAGCACCATGGTCTTGTAGCGGATGCGAGCTTCAACTGGAAGCCAGTGGAGAGAGCGGAGGAGCGGGGTGACGTGAGAGAACTTGGGAAGGTTGAACACCAGACGGGCTGCGGCGTTCTGGATGAGTTGTAGGGGTTTAATGGCACAGGCAGGGAGCCCAGCCAACAGCGAGTTGCAGTAATCCAGACGGGAGATGACAAGTGCCTGGATTAGGACCTGCGCCGCTTCCTGTGTGAGGCAGGGTCGTACTCTGCGGATGTTGTAGAGCATGAACCTACAGGAACGGGCCACCGCCTTGATGTTAGTTGAGAACGACAGGGTGTTGTCCAGGATCACGCCAAGGTTCTTAGCGCTCTGGGAGGAGGACACAATGGAGTTGTCAACCGTGATGGCGAGATCATGGAACGGGCAGTCCTTCCCCGGGAGGAAGAGCAGCTCCGTCTTGCCGAGGTTCAGCTTGAGGTGGTGATCCGTCATCCACACTGATATGTCTGCCAGACATGCAGAGATGCGATTCGCCACCTGGTCATCAGAAGGGGGAAAGGAGAAGATTAGTTGTGTGTCGTCTGCATAGCAATGATAGGAGAGACCATGTGAGGTTATGACAGAGCCAAGTGACTTGGTGTATAGCGAGAATAGGAGAGGGCCTAGAACAGAGCCCTGGGGGACACCAGTGGTGAGAGCACGTGGTGAGGAGACAGATTCTCGCCACGCCACCTGGTAGGAGCGACCTGTCAGGTAGGACGCAATCCAAGCGTGGGCCGCGCCGGAGATGCCCAACTCGGAGAGGGTGGAGAGGAGGATCTGATGGTTCACAGTATCGAAGGCAGCCGATAGGTCTAGAAGGATGAGAGCAGAGGAGAGAGAGTTAGCTTTAGCAGTGCGGAGCGCCTCCGTGATACAGAGAAGAGCAGTCTCAGTTGAATGACTAGTCTTGAAACCTGACTGATTTGGATCAAGAAGGTCATTCTGAGAGAGATAGCGGGAGAGCTGGCCAAGGACGGCACGTTCAAGAGTTTTGGAGAGAAAAGAAAGAAGGGATACTGGTCTGTAGTTGTTGACATCGGAGGGATCGAGTGTAGGTTTTTTCAGAAGGGGTGCAACTCTCGCTCTCTTGAAGACGGAAGGGACGTAGCCAGCGGTCAGGGATGAGTTGATGAGCGAGGTGAGGTAAGGGAGAAGGTCTCCGGAAATGGTCTGGAGAAGAGAGGAGGGGATAGGGTCAAGCGGGCAGGTTGTTGGGCGGCCGGCCGTCACAAGACGCGAGATTTCATCTGGAGAGAGAGGGGAGAAAGAGGTCAGAGCACAGGGTAGGGCAGTGTGAGCAGAACCAGCGGTGTCGTTTGACTTAGCAAACGAGGATCGGATGTCGTCGACCTTCTTTTCAAAATGGTTGACGAAGTCATCTGCAGAGAGGGAGGAGGGGGGGGGAGGGGGAGGAGGATTCAGGAGGGAGGAGAAGGTGGCAAAGAGCTTCCTAGGGTTAGAGGCAGATGCTTGGAATTTAGAGTGGTAGAAAGTGGCTTTAGCAGCAGAGACAGAAGAGGAAAATGTAGAGAGGAGGGAGTGAAAGGATGCCAGGTCCGCAGGGAGGCGAGTTTTCCTCCATTTCCGCTCGGCTGCCCGGAGCCCTGTTCTGTGAGCTCGCAATGAGTCGTCGAGCCACGGAGCGGGAGGGGAGGACCGAGCCGGCCTGGAGGATAGGGGACATAGAGAGTCAAAGGATGCAGAAAGGGAGGAGAGGAGGGTTGAGGAGGCAGAATCAGGAGATAGGTTGGAGAAGGTTTGAGCAGAGGGAAGAGATGATAGGATGGAAGAGGAGAGGGTAGCGGGGGAGAGAGAGCGAAGGTTGGGACGGCGCGATACCATCCGAGTAGGGGCAGTGTGGGAAGTGTTGGATGAGAGCGAGAGGGAAAAGGATACAAGGTAGTGGTCGGAGACTTGGAGGGGAGTTGCAATGAGGTTAGTGGAAGAACAGCATCTAGTAAAGATGAGGTCGAGCGTATTGCCTGCCTTGTGAGTAGGGGGGGAAGGTGAGAGGGTGAGGTCAAAAGAGGAGAGGAGTGGAAAGAAGGAGGCAGAGAGGAATGAGTCAAAGGTAGACGTGGGGAGGTTAAAGTCGCCCAGAACTGTGAGAGGTGAGCCGTCCTCAGGAAAGGAGCTTATCAAGGCATCAAGCTCATTGATGAACTCTCCGAGGGAACCTGGAGGGCGATAAATGATAAGGATGTTAAGCTTGAAAGGGCTGGTAACTGTGACAGCATGGAATTCAAAGGAGGCGATAGACAGATGGGTAAGGGGAGAAAGAGAGAATGACCACTTGGGAGAGATGAGGATCCCGGTGCCACCACCCCGCTGACCAGAAGCTCTCGGGGTGTGCGAGAACACGTGGGCGGACGAAGAGAGAGCAGTAGGAGTAGCAGTGTTATCTGTGGTGATCCATGTTTCCGTCAGTGCCAAGAAGTCGAGGGACTGGAGGGAGGCATAGGCTGAGATGAACTCTGCCTTGTTGGCCGCAGATCGGCAGTTCCAGAGGCTACCGGAGACCTGGAACTCCACGTGGGTCGTGCGCGCTGGGACCACCAGATTAGGGTGGCCGCGGCCACGCGGTGTGGAGCGTTTGTATGGTCTGTGCAGAGAGGAGAGAACAGGGATAGACAGACACATAGTTGACAGGCTACAGAAGAGACTACGCTAATGCAAAGGAGATTGGAATGGCAAGTGGACTACGCGTCTCGAATGTTCAGAAAGTTAAGCTTACGTAGCAAGAATCTTATTGACTAAAATGATTAAGATGATACAGTACTGCTGAAGTAGGCTAGCTGGCAGTGGCTGCGTTGTTGACTTTGTAGGCTAGCTGGCAGTGGCTGCGTTGTTGACACTACACTAATCAAGTCGTTCCGTTGAGTGTAATAGTTTCTACAGTGCTGCTATTCGGGGGCTAGCTGGCTAGCTAGCAGTGTTGATTACGTTACGTTGCGTTAAAAGAACGACAATAGCTGGCTAGCTAACCTAGAAAATCGCTCTAGACTACACAATTATCTTTGATACAAAGACGGCTATGTAGCTAGCTATGTAGCTAGCTACGATCAAACAAATCAAACCGTTGTACTGTAATGAAATGAAATGAAAATGTGATACTACCTGTGGAGCGAAGCGGAATGCGACCGGGTTGTTGAGTGCGGAAGTTCTATTCGGTAGACGTTGGCTAGCTGTTGGCTAGCTAGCAGTGTCTCCTACGTTAAGGACGACAAATAGCTGGCTAGCTAACCTCGGTAAATTAAGATAATCACTCTAAAACTACACACTCTAAACTACACAATTATCTTGGATACGAAGACAGCAAAGACAACTATGTAGCTAGCTAACACTACACTAATCAAGTCGTTCAGTTGAGTGTAATAGTTGCTACAGTGCTGCTATTCGGTAGACGGTGGACGTTTGCTAGCTGGCTAGCTGCTGGGCAGATAGCAGTGTAGACTGCGTTAGGACGACGAAATACGATAATTACGCAATTATCTTTGATACAAAGACGGCTATGTAGCTAGCTAAGAAGAAATTGCTAAGATTAGACAAATCAAACCGTTGTACTATAATGAAATGTAATGAAATGTAATGAAAAGTTATACTACCTGCGGACCAAAGTGCGAATGCGACCGCTCGCTCCAACCCGGAAGCTAGTCTGTATAGGTTAGAGTTATAATGGATGATCAGTCCCTGGTCTGTATTGGTTAGAGTTATAATGGATGGTCAGTCCCTGGTCTGTATAGGTTAGAGTTATAATGGATGATCAGTCCCTGGTCTGTATACGTTTGAGTTATAATGAATGATCAGGCCCTGGTCTGTATAGGTTAGAGTTATATTGGGTGGTCAAGCCCTGGTCTGTATAGGTTAGAGTTATAATGGATGATCAGTCCCTGGTCTGTATATGTTAGAGTTAAAATGGATGGTCAGTCCCTGGTCTTTATAGGTTAGAGTTATAATGGATGATCAATCCCTGGTCTGTATAGGTTAGAGTTATAATGGATGGTCAGTCCCTGGTCTGTACATGTTAGAGTTATAATGGATGATCAGGCCCTGGTCTGTATAGGTTAGAGTTATAATGGATGATCAGTCGCTGGTCTGTATAGGTTACAGTTATAATGGATGATCAGTCCCTGGTCTGTATAGGTTAGAGTTATAATGGATGATCAGTCCCTGGTCTGTATAGGTTAGAGTTATAATGGATGGTCAGTCCCTGATCTGTACATGTTAGAGTTATAATGGATGATCAGGCCCTGGTCTGTATAGGTTAGAGTTATAATGGATGATCAGTCCCTGGTCTGTATAGGTTACAGTTATAATGGATGATCAGTCCCTGGTCTGTATAGGTTAGAGTTATAATGGATGATCAGTCCCTGGTCTGTATAGGTTAGAGTTATAATGGATGGTCAGTCCCTGGTCTGTATAGGTTAGAGTTATAATGGATGATCAGGCCCTGGTCTGTATAGGTTAGAGTTATAATGGATGATCAGTCCCTGGTCTGTAAAGGTTACAGTTATAATGGATGATCAGTCCCTGGTCTGTATAGGTTACAGTGATAATGGATGATCAGTCCCTGGTCTGTATAGGTTAGAGTTATAATGGATGATCAGTCCCTGGTCTGTAAAGGTTACAGTTATAATGGATGATCAGTCCCTGGTCTGTATAGGTTACAGTGATAATGGATGATCAGTCCCTGGTCTGTATAGGTTAGAGTTATAATGGATGGTCAGTCCCTGGTCTGTATAGGTTAGAGTTATAATGGATGATTAGGCCCTGGTCTGTATAGGTTAGAGTTATAATGGATGATCAGGCCCTGGTCTGTATAGGTTAGAGTTATATTGGGTGGTCAAGCCCTGGTCTGTATAGGTTAGAGTTATAATGGATGATCAGTCCCTGGTCTGTATATGTTAGAGTTAAAATGGATGGTCAGTCCCTGGTCTTTATAGGTTAGAGTTATAATGGATGATCAGTCCCTGGTCTGTATAGGTTAGAGTTATAATGGATGGTCAGTCCCTGGTCTGTACATGTTAGAGTTATAATGGATGATCAGGCCCTGGTCTGTATAGGTTAGAGTTATAATGGATGATCAGTCGCTGGTCTGTATAGGTTACAGATATAATGGATGATCAGTCCCTGGTCTGTATAGGTTAGAGTTATAATGGATGATCAGTCCCTGGTCTGTATAGGTTAGAGTTATAATGGATGGTCAGTCCCTGGTCTGTATAGGTTAGAGTTATAATGGATGATCAGGCCCTGGTCTGTATAGGTTAGAGTTATAATGGATGATCAGTCCCTGGTCTGTAAAGGTTACAGTTATAATGGATGATCAGTCCCTGGTCTGTATAGGTTACAGTGATAATGGATGATCAGTCCCTGGTCTGTATAGGTTAGAGCTATAATGGATGATCAGGCCCTGGTCTGTATAGGTTAGAGTTATAATGGATGGTCAGTCCCTGGTCTGTATAGGTTAGAGTTATAATGGATGGTCAGTCCTTGGTCTGTATATGTTAGAGTTATAATGGATGGTCAGTCCCTGGTCTGTATAGGTTAGAGTTATAATGGATGATCAGACCCTGGTCTGTATAGGTTAGAGTTATAATGGATGGTCAGGCCCTGGTCTTTACAGGTTAGAGTTATAATGGATGATCAGGCCCTGGTCTGTATAGGTTAGAGTTATAATGGATGATCAGTCCCTGGTCTATATAGGTTACAATTATAATGGATGATCAGTCCCTGGTCTGTATAGATTAGAGTTATAATGGATGGTCAGTCCCTGGTCTGTATAGGTTAGAGTTATAATGGATGATTAGGCCCTGGTCTGTATAGGTTAGAGTTATAATGGATGATCAGTCCCTGGTCTGTATAGGTTACAGTTATAATGGATGATCAGTCCCTGGTCTGTATAGGTTAGATTTATAATGGATGATCAGTCCCTGGTCTGTATAGGTTAGAGTTATAATGGATGGTCAGTCCCTGGTCTGTATAGGTTAGAGTTATAATGGATGGTCAGTCCCTGGTCTGAACAGGTTAGAGTTATAATGGATGATCAGTCCCTGGTCTTTATAGGTTAGAGTTATAATGGGTGGTCAGTCCCTGGTCTGTATAGGTTAGAGTTATAATGGATGGTCAGTCACTGGTCTGTATAGGTTAGAGTTATAATGGATGGTCAGTCCCTGGTCTGTATAGGTTAGAGTTATAATGGATGGCCAGTCCCTGGTCTGTAGAGGTTAGAGTTATAATGGATGATCAGACCCTGGTCTGTATAGGTTAGAGTTATAATGGATGATCATACCCTGGTCTGTATAGGTTAGAGTTATAATGGATGATCAGGCCCTGGTCTGTATAGGTTAGAGTTATAATGGATGGTCAGTCCCTGGTCTGTATAGGTTAGAGTTATAATGGATGATCAGACCCTGGTCTGTATAGGTTAGAGTTATAATGGATGATCAGGCCCTGGTCTGTATAGGTTAGAGTTATAATGGATGGTCAGTCCCTGGTCTGTATAGGTTAGAGTTATAATGGATGATCAGTCCCTGGTCTGTATAGGTTAGAGTTATAATGGATGATCAGTCCCTGGTCTATATAGGTTACAATTATAATGGATGATCAGTCCCTGGTCTGTATAGATTAGAGTTATAATGGATGATCAGTCCCTGGTCTGTATAGGTTAGAGTTATAATGGATGGTCAGTCCCTGGTCTGTATAGGTTAGAGTTATAATGGATGATTAGGCCCTGGTCTGTATAGGTTAGAGTTATAATGGATGATCAGTCCCTGGTCTGTATAGGTTACAGTTATAATGGATGATCAGTCCCTGGTCTGTATAGGTTAGAGTTATAATGGATGATCAGTCCCTGGTCTGTATAGGTTAGAGTTATAATGGATGGTCGGTCCCTGGTCTGTATAGGTTAGAGTTATAATGGATGATCAGGCCCTGGTCTGTATAGGTTACAATTATAATGGATGATCAGGCCCTGGTCTGTATAGGTTAGAGTTATAATGGATGGTCATTCCCTGGTCTGTATAGGTTACAGTTATAATGGATGGTCAGTCCCTGGTCTGTATAGGTTAGAGTTATAATGGATGATCAGACCCTGGTCTGTATAGGTTAGAGTTATAATGGATGATAAGGCCCTGGTCTGTATAGGTTAGAGTTATAATGGATGGTCAGTCCCTGGTCTGTATAGGTTAGATTTATAATGGATGATCAGTCCCTGGTCTGTATAGGTTAGAGTTATAATGGATGGTCAGTCCCTGGTCTGTATAGGTTAGAGTTATAATGGATGGTCAGTCCCTGGTCTGAACAGGTTAGAGTTATAATGGATGATCAGTCCCTGGTCTTTATAGGTTAGAGTTATAATGGGTGGTCAGTCCCTGGTCTGTATAGGTTAGAGTTATAATGGATGGTCAGTCACTGGTCTGTATAGGTTAGAGTTATAATGGATGGTCAGTCCCTGGTCTGTATAGGTTAGAGTTATAATGGATGGCCAGTCCCTGGTCTGTAGAGGTTAGAGTTATAATGGATGATCAGACCCTGGTCTGTATAGGTTAGAGTTATAATGGATGATCATACCCTGGTCTGTATAGGTTAGAGTTATAATGGATGATCAGGCCCTGGTCTGTATAGGTTAGAGTTATAATGGATGGTCAGTCCCTGGTCTGTATAGGTTAGAGTTATAATGGATGATCAGACCCTGGTCTGTATAGGTTAGAGTTATAATGGATGATCAGGCCCTGGTCTGTATAGGTTAGAGTTATAATGGATGGTCAGTCCCTGGTCTGTATAGGTTAGAGTTATAATGGATGATCAGTCCCTGGTCTGTATAGGTTAGAGTTATAATGGATGGTCAGTCCCTGATCTGTATAGGTTAGAGTTATAATGGATGGTCAGTCCCTGGTCTGTACAGGTTAGAGGTATAATGGATGATTAGTCCCTGGTCTGTATAGGTTCGACTTATAATGGATGATCAGTCCCTGGTCTGTATAGGTTAGAGTTATAATGGATGATCAGTCCCATGTCTGTATAGGTTAGAGTTATAATGGATGGTCAGTCCCTGGTCTGTATAGGTTAGAGTTATAATGGATGATCAGGCCCTGGTCTGTACAGGTTAGAGTTATAATGGATGATCAGGGCCTGGTCTGTATAGGTTAGAGTTATAATGGATGGTCAGTCCCTGGTCTGTATAGGTTAGAGTTATAATGGATGATCAGGCCCTGGTCTGTATCGGTTGGAGTTATAATGGATGATCAGTCCCTGGTCTGTATAGGTTAGAGTTATAATGGATGGTCAGTCCCTGGTCTGTACAGGTTAGAGTTATAATGGATGATCAGGGCCTGGTCTGTATAGGTTAGAGTTATAATGGATGATCAGACCCTGGTCTGTATAGGTTAGAGTTATAATGGATGATCAGGCCCTGGTCTGTATCGGTTGGAGTTATAATGGATGATCAGTCCCTGGTCTGTATAGGTTAGAGTTATAATGGATGGTCAGTCCCTGGTCTGTACAGGTTAGAGTTATAATGGATGATCAGGCCCTGGTCTGTATAGGTTAGAGTTATAATGGATGATCAGTCCCTGGTCTGTATAGGTTACAGTTAAAATGGATGATCAGTCCCTGGTCTGTATAGGTTAGAGTTATAATGGATGATCAGTCCCTGGTCTGTATAGGTTAGAGTTATAATGGTTGGTCAGTCCCTGGTCTGTATAGGTTACAGTGATAATGGATGATCAGTCCCTGGTCTGTATAGGTTAGAGCTATAATGGATGATCAGTCCCTGGTCTGTATAGGTTAGAGTTATAATGGATGATCAGGCCCTGGTCTGTAGAGGTTACAGTTATAATGGATGATCAGTCCCTGGTCTGTATAGGTTACAGTTATAATGGATGATCAGTCCCTGGTCTGTATAGGTTAGAGTTATAATGGATGATCAGGCCCTGGTCTGTATAGGTTAGAGTTATAATGGATGGTCAGTCCCTGGTCTGTATAGGTTAGAGTTATAATGGATGATCAGTCCCTGGTCTGTATAGGTTAGAGTTATAATGGATGGTCAGTCCCTGATCTGTATAGGTTAGAGTTATAATGGATGGTCAGTCCCTGGTCTGTACAGGTTAGAGTTATAATGGATGATCAGTCCCTGGTCTGTATAGGTTAGAGTTATAATGGATGATCAGTCCCTGGTCTGTATAGGTTAGAGTTATAATGGATGATCAGTCCCTGGTCTGTATAGGTTAGAGTTATAATGGATGGTCAGTCCCTGGTCTGTATAGGTTAGAGTTATAATGGATTATCAGGCCCTGGTCTGTACAGGTTAGAGTTATAATGGATGATCAGGGCCTGGTCTGTATAGGTTAGAGTTATAATGGATGGTCAGTCCCTGGTCTGTATAGGTTAGAGTTATAATGGATGATCAGGCCCTGGTCTGTATAGGTTAGAGTTATAATGGATGATCAGGGCCTGGTCTGTATAGGTTAGAGTTATAATGGATGGTCAGTCCCTGGTCTGTATAGGTTAGAGTTATAATGGATGATCAGTCCCTGGTCTGTATAGGTTAGAGTTATAATGGATGATCAGGCCCTGGTCTGTATCGGTTGGAGTTATAATGGATGATCAGTCCCTGGTCTGTATAGGTTAGAGTTATAATGGATGGTCAGTCCCTGGTCTGTACAGGTTAGAGTTATAATGGATGATCAGGGCCTGGTCTGTATAGGTTAGAGTTATAATGGATGATCAGACCCTGGTCTGTATAGGTTAGAGTTATAATGGATGATCAGGCCCTGGTCTGTATCGGTTGGAGTTATAATGGATGATCAGTCCCTGGTCTGTATAGGTTAGAGTTATAATGGATGGTCAGTCCCTGGTCTGTACAGGTTAGAGTTATAATGGATGATCAGGCCCTGGTCTGTATAGGTTAGAGTTATAATGGATGATCAGTCCCTGGTCTGTATAGGTTACAGTTAAAATGGATGATCAGTCCCTGGTCTGTATAGGTTAGAGTTATAATGGATGATCAGTCCCTGGTCTGTATAGGTTAGAGTTATAATGGTTGGTCAGTCCCTGGTCTGTATAGGTTACAGTGATAATGGATGATCAGTCCCTGGTCTGTATAGGTTAGAGCTATAATGGATGATCAGTCCCTGGTCTGTATAGGTTAGAGTTATAATGGATGATCAGGCCCTGGTCTGTAGAGGTTACAGTTATAATGGATGATCAGTCCCTGGTCTGTATAGGTTACAGTTATAATGGATGATCAGTCCCTGGTCTGTATAGGTTAGAGTTATAATGGATGATCAGGCCCTGGTCTGTATAGGTTAGAGTTATAATGGATGGTCAGTCCCTGGTCTGTATAGGTTAGAGTTATAATGGATGATCAGTCCCTGGTCTGTATAGGTTAGAGTTATAATGGATGGTCAGTCCCTGATCTGTATAGGTTAGAGTTATAATGGATGGTCAGTCCCTGGTCTGTACAGGTTAGAGTTATAATGGATGATCAGTCCCTGGTCTGTATAGGTTAGAGTTATAATGGATGATCAGTCCCTGGTCTGTATAGGTTAGAGTTATAATGGATGATCAGTCCCTGGTCTGTATAGGTTAGAGTTATAATGGATGGTCAGTCCCTGGTCTGTATAGGTTAGAGTTATAATGGATTATCAGGCCCTGGTCTGTACAGGTTAGAGTTATAATGGATGATCAGGGCCTGGTCTGTATAGGTTAGAGTTATAATGGATGGTCAGTCCCTGGTCTGTATAGGTTAGAGTTATAATGGATGATCAGGCCCTGGTCTGTATAGGTTAGAGTTATAATGGATGATCAGGGCCTGGTCTGTATAGGTTAGAGTTATAATGGATGGTCAGTCCCTGGTCTGTATAGGTTAGAGTTATAATGGATGATCAGACCCTGGTCTGTATAGGTTAGAGTTATAATGGATGATCAGGCCCTGGTCTGTATAGGTTAGAGCTATAATGGATGATCAGTCCCTGGTCTGTATAGGTTAGAGTTATAATGGATGATCAGTCCCTGGTCTGTATAGGTTAGAGTTATAATGGATGGTCAGTCCCTGGTCTGTATAGGTTAGAGTTATAATGGATGGTCAGTCCCTGGTCTGTACAGGTTAGAGTTATAATGGATGATCAGTCCCTGGTCTGTATAGGTTAGAGTTATAATGGATGATCAGTCCCTGGTCTGTATAGGTTAGAGTTATAATGGATGATCAGTCCCTGGTCTGTATAGGTTAGAGTTATAATGGATGGTCAGTCCCTGGTCTGTATAGGTTAGAGTTATAATGGATGATCAGGCCCTGGTCTGTACAGGTTAGAGTTATAATGGATGATCAGGGCCTGGTCTGTATAGGTTAGAGTTATAATGGATGGTCAGTCCCTGGTCTGTATAGGTTAGAGTTATAATGGATGATCAGGCCCTGGTCTGTATAGGTTAGAGTTATAATGGATGATCAGGGCCTGGTCTGTATAGGTTAGAGTTATAATGGATGGTCAGTCCCTGGTCTGTATAGGTTAGAGTTATAATGGATGATCAGACCCTGGTCTGTATAGGTTAGAGTTATAATGGATGATCAGGCCCTGGTCTGTATAGGTTAGAGCTATAATGGATGATCAGTCCCTGGTCTGTATAGGTTAGAGTTATAATGGATGATCAGGCCCTGGTCTGTAGAGGTTACAGTTATAATGGATGATCAGTCCCTGGTCTGTATAGGTTACAGTTATAATGGATGATCAGTCCCTGGTCTGTATAGGTTAGAGCTATAATGGATGATCAGTCCCTGGTCTGTATAGGTTAGAGTTATAATGGATGGTCAGGCCCTGGTCTGTATAGGTTAGAGTTATAATGGATGATCAGGCCCTGGTCTGTATAGGTTAGAGTTATAATGGATGGTCAGTCCCTGGTCTGTATAGGTTAGAGTTATAATGGATGATCAGGCCCTGGTCTGTATAGGTTGGAGTTATAATGGATAGTCAGTCCCTGGTCTGTATAGGTTAGAGTTATAATGGATGATCAGTCCCTGGTCTGTATAGGTTAGAGTTATATTGGATGATCAGGCCCTGGTCTGTATAGGTTAGAGCTATATTGGATGATCAGTCCCTGGTCTGTATAGGTTAGAGTTATAATGGATGGTCAGGCCCTGGTCTGTATAGGTTACAGTTATAATGGATGATCAGTCCCTGGTCTGTATAGGTTAGAGTTATAATGGATGGTCAGTCCCTAGTCTGTATAGGTTAGAGTTATAATGGATGGTCAGTCCCTGGTCTGTATAGGTTAGAGTTATAATGGATGGTCAGTCCCTGGTCTGTATAGGTTAGAGTTATAATGGATGGTCAGTCCCTGGTCTGTATAGGTTACAGTGATAATGGATGATCAGTCCCTGGTCTGTATAGGTTAGAGCTATAATGGATGATCAGTCCCTGGTCTGTATAGGTTAGAGTTATAATGGATGATCAGGCCCTGGTCTGTAGAGGTTACAGTTATAATGGATGATCAGTCCCTGGTCTGTATAGGTTAGAGTTATAATGGATGATCAGTCCCTGGTCTGTATAGGTTAGAGCTATAATGGATGATCAGTCCCTGGTCTGTATAGGTTAGAGTTATAATGGATGGTCAGGCCCTGGTCTGTATAGGTTAGAGTTATAATGGATGATCAGGCCCTGGTCTGTATAGGTTAGAGTTATATTGGATGATCAGTCCCTGGTCTGTATAGGTTAGAGCTATATTGGATGATCAGTCCCTGGTCTGTATAGGTTAGAGTTATAATGGATGGTCAGTCCCTGGTCTGTATAGGTTAGAGTTATAATGGATGATCAGGCCCTGGTCTGTATAGGTTAGAGTTATAATGGATAGTCAGTCCCTGGTCTGTATAGGTTAGAGTTATAATGGATGATCAGTCCCTGGTCTGTATAGGTTAGAGTTATAATGGATGGTCAGGCCCTGGTCTGTATAGGTTACTGTTATAATGGATGATCAGTCCCTGGTCTGTATAGGTTAGAGTTATAATGGATGGTCAGTCCCTAGTCTGTATAGGTTAGAGTTATAATGGATGGTCAGTCCCTGGTCTGTATAGGTTAGAGTTATAATGGATGGTCAGTCCCTGGTCTGTATAGGTTAGAGTTATAATGGATGGTCAGTCCCTGGTCTGTGTAGGTTAGAGTTATAATGGATGATCAGACCCTGGTCTGTATAGGTTAGAGTTATAATGTATGATCAGGCCCTGGTCTGTATGGGTTAGAGTTATAATGGATGGTCAGTCCCTGGTCTGTATAGGTTAGAGTTATAATGGATGATCAGTCCCTGGTCTGTATACGTTAGAGTTATAATGAATGATCAGGCCCTGGTCTGTATAGGTTAGAGTTATATTGGGTGGTCAAGCCCTGGTCTGTATTGGTTAGAGTTATAATGGATGGTCAGTCCCTGGTCTGTACATGTTAGAGTTATAATGGATGATCAGGCCCTGGTCTGTATAGGTTAGAGTTATAATGGATGATCAGTCCCTGGTCTGTATAGGTTAGAGCTATAATGGATGATCAGGCCCTGGTCTGTATAGGTTAGAGTTATAATGGATGGTCAGTCCCTGGTCTGTATAGGTTAGAGTTATAATGGATGGTCAGGACCTGGTCTGTATAGGTTAGAGTTATAATGGATGATCAGGCCCTGGTCTGTATAGGTTAGAGTTATAATGGATGATCAGACCCTGGTCTGTATAGGTTAGAGTTATAATGGATGATCAGTCCCTGGTCTGTATAGGTTAGAGCTATAATGGATGATCAGGCCCTGGTCTGTATAGGTTAGAGTTATAATGGATGGTCAGTCCCTGGTCTGTATAGGTTATAGTTATAATGGATGGTCAGGACCTGGTCTGTATAGGTTAGAGTTATAATGGATGATCAGGCCCTGGTCTGTATAGGTTAGAGTTATAATGGATGATCAGACCCTGGTCTGTATAGGTTAGAGTTATAATGGATGATCAGGCCCTGGTCTGTATATGTTAGAGTTATAATGGATGGTCAGTCCCTGGTCTGTATAGGTTACAGTTATAATGGATGATCAGGCCCTGGTCTGTATAGGTTAGAGCTATATTGGATGATCAGTCCCTGGTCTGTATAGGTTAGAGTTATAATTGATGGTCAGGCCCTGGTCTGTATAGGTTACAGTTATAATGGATGATCAGTCCCTGGTCTGTATAGGTTAGAGTTATAATGGATGGTCAGTCCCTGGTCTGTATAGGTTAGAGTTATAATGGATGGTCAGTCCCTGGTCTGTGTAGGTTAGAGTTATAATGGATGATCAGACCCTGGTCTGTATAGGTTAGAGTTATAATGTATGATCAGGCCCTGGTCTGTATGGGTTAGAGTTATAATGGATGATCAGTCCCTGGTCTGTATAGGTTAGAGTTATAATGGATGGTCAGTCCCTGGTCTGTATAGGTTAGAGTTATAATGGATGATTAGGCCCTGGTCTGTATAGGTTAGAGTTATAATGGATGATCAGGCCCTGGTCTGTATAGGTTATAGTTATAATGAATGATCAGGCCCTGGTCTGTATAGGTTAGAGTTATATTGGGTGGTCAAGCCCTGGTCTGTATAGGTTAGAGTTATAATGGATGATCAGTCCCTGGTCTGTATATGTTAGAGTTAAAATGGATGGTCAGTCCCTGGTCTTTATAGGTTAGAGTTATAATGGATGATCAGTCCCTGGTCTGTATAGGTTAGAGTTATAATGGATGGTCAGTCCCTGGTCTGTACATGTTAGAGTTATAATAGATGATCAGGCCCTGGTCTGTATAGGTTAGAGTTATAATGGATGATCAGTCGCTGGTCTGTATAGGTTACAGATATAATGGATGATCAGTCCCTGGTCTGTATAGGTTAGAGTTATAATGGATGATCAGTCCCTGGTCTGTATAGGTTAGAGTTATAATGGATGGTCAGTCCCTGGTCTGTATAGGTTAGAGTTATAATGGATGATCAGGCCCTGGTCTGTATAGGTTAGAGTTATAATGGATGATCAGGCCCTGGTCTGTATATGTTAGAGTTATAATGGATGGTCAGTCCCTGGTCTGTATAGGTTACAGTTATAATGGATGATCAGGCCCTGGTCTGTATAGGTTAGAGCTATATTGGATGATCAGTCCCTGGTCTGTATAGGTTAGAGTTATAATTGATGGTCAGGCCCTGGTCTGTATAGGTTACAGTTATAATGGATGATCAGTCCCTGGTCTGTATAGGTTAGAGTTATAATGGATGGTCAGTCCCTGGTCTGTATAGGTTAGAGTTATAATGGATGGTCAGTCCCTGGTCTGTGTAGGTTAGAGTTATAATGGATGATCAGACCCTGGTCTGTATAGGTTAGAGTTATAATGTATGATCAGGCCCTGGTCTGTATGGGTTAGAGTTATAATGGATGATCAGTCCCTGGTCTGTATAGGTTAGAGTTATAATGGATGGTCAGTCCCTGGTCTGTATAGGTTAGAGTTATAATGGATGATTAGGCCCTGGTCTGTATAGGTTAGAGTTATAATGGATGATCAGGCCCTGGTCTGTATAGGTTATAGTTATAATGAATGATCAGGCCCTGGTCTGTATAGGTTAGAGTTATATTGGGTGGTCAAGCCCTGGTCTGTATAGGTTAGAGTTATAATGGATGATCAGTCCCTGGTCTGTATATGTTAGAGTTAAAATGGATGGTCAGTCCCTGGTCTTTATAGGTTAGAGTTATAATGGATGATCAGTCCCTGGTCTGTATAGGTTAGAGTTATAATGGATGGTCAGTCCCTGGTCTGTACATGTTAGAGTTATAATGGATGATCAGGCCCTGGTCTGTATAGGTTAGAGTTATAATGGATGATCAGTCGCTGGTCTGTATAGGTTACAGATATAATGGATGATCAGTCCCTGGTCTGTATAGGTTAGAGTTATAATGGATGATCAGTCCCTGGTCTGTATAGGTTAGAGTTATAATGGATGGTCAGTCCCTGGTCTGTATAGGTTAGAGTTATAATGGATGATCAGGCCCTGGTCTGTATAGGTTAGAGTTATAATGGATGATCAGTCCCTGGTCTGTAAAGATTACAGTTATAATGGATGATCAGTCCCTGGTCTGTATAGGTTACAGTGATAAAGGATGATCAGTCCCTGGTCTGTATAGGTTAGAGCTATAATGGATGATCAGGCCCTGGTCTGTATAGGTTAGAGTTATAATGGATGGTCAGTCCCTGGTCTGTATAGGTTAGAGTTATAATGGATGGTCAGTCCTTGGTCTGTATATGTTAGAGTTATAATGGATGGTCAGTCCCTGGTCTGTATAGGTTAGAGTTATAATGGATGATCAGACCCTGGTCTGTATAGGTTAGAGTTATAATGGATGGTCAGGCCCTGGTCTTTACAGGTTAGAGTTATAATGGATGATCAGGCCCTGGTCTGTATAGGTTAGAGTTATAATGGATGATCAGTCCCTGGTCTGTATAGGTTACAATTATAATGGATGATCAGTCCCTGGTCTGTATAGATTAGAGTTATAATGGATGATCAGTCCCTGGTCTGTATAGGTTAGAGTTATAATGGATGGTCAGTCCCTGGTCTGTATAGGTTAGAGTTATAATGGATGATTAGGCCCTGGTCTGTATAGGTTAGAGTTATAATGGATGATCGGTCCCTGGTCTGTATAGGTTACAGTTATAATGGATGATCAGTCCCTGGTCTGTATAGGTTAGAGTTATAATGGATGATCGGTCCCTGGTCTGTATAGGTTAGAGTTATAATGGATGGTCGGTCCCTGGTCTGGATAGGTTAGAGTTATAATGGATGATCAGGCCCTGGTCTGTATAGGTTACAATTATAATGGATGATCAGGCCCTGGTCTGTATAGGTTAGAGTTATAATGGATGGTCAGTCCCTGGTCTGTATAGGTTAGAGTTATAATGGATGGTCAGTCCCTGGTCTGTATAGGTTAGAGTTATAATGGATGATCAGACCCTGGTCTGTATAGGTTAGAGTTATAATGGATGATCAGGCCCTGGTCTGTATAGGTTAGAGTTATAATGGATGGTCAGTCCCTGGTCTGTATAGGTTAGATTTATAATGGATGATCAGTCCCTGGTCTGTATAGGTTAGAGTTATAATGGATGGTCAGTCCCTGGTCTGTATAGGTTAGAGTTATAATGGATGGTCAGTCCCTGGTCTGAACAGGTTAGAGTTATAATGGATGATCAGTCCCTGGTCTTTATAGGTTAGAGTTATAATGGATGGTCAGTCCCTGGTCTGTATAGGTTAGAGTTATAATGGATGGTCAGTCCCTGGTCTGTATAGGTTAGAGTTATAATGGATGGTCAGTCCCTGGTCTGTATAGGTTAGAGTTATAATGGATGGCCAGTCCCTGGTCTGTAGAGGTTAGAGTTATAATGGATGATCAGACCCTGGTCTGTATAGGTTAGAGTTATAATGGATGATCAGGCCCTGGTCTGTATAGGTTAGAGTTATAATGGATAGTCAGTCCCTGGTCTGTATAGGTTAGAGTTATAATGGATGATCAGTCCCTGGTCTGTATAGGTTAGAGTTATATTGGATGATCAGGCCCTGGTCTGTATAGGTTAGAGCTATATTGGATGATCAGTCCCTGGTCTGTATAGGTTAGAGTTATAATGGATGGTCAGGCCCTGGTCTGTATAGGTTACAGTTATAATGGATGATCAGTCCCTGGTCTGTATAGGTTAGAGTTATAATGGATGGTCAGTCCCTAGTCTGTATAGGTTAGAGTTATAATGGATGGTCAGTCCCTGGTCTGTATAGGTTAGAGTTATAATGGATGGTCAGTCCCTGGTCTGTATAGGTTAGAGTTATAATGGATGGTCAGTCCCTGGTCTGTATAGGTTACAGTGATAATGGATGATCAGTCCCTGGTCTGTATAGGTTAGAGCTATAATGGATGATCAGTCCCTGGTCTGTATAGGTTAGAGTTATAATGGATGATCAGGCCCTGGTCTGTAGAGGTTACAGTTATAATGGATGATCAGTCCCTGGTCTGTATAGGTTAGAGTTATAATGGATGATCAGTCCCTGGTCTGTATAGGTTAGAGCTATAATGGATGATCAGTCCCTGGTCTGTATAGGTTAGAGTTATAATGGATGGTCAGGCCCTGGTCTGTATAGGTTAGAGTTATAATGGATGATCAGGCCCTGGTCTGTATAGGTTAGAGTTATATTGGATGATCAGTCCCTGGTCTGTATAGGTTAGAGCTATATTGGATGATCAGTCCCTGGTCTGTATAGGTTAGAGTTATAATGGATGGTCAGTCCCTGGTCTGTATAGGTTAGAGTTATAATGGATGATCAGGCCCTGGTCTGTATAGGTTGGAGTTATAATGGATAGTCAGTCCCTGGTCTGTATAGGTTAGAGTTATAATGGATGATCAGTCCCTGGTCTGTATAGGTTAGAGTTATAATGGATGGTCAGGCCCTGGTCTGTATAGGTTACAGTTATAATGGATGATCAGTCCCTGGTCTGTATAGGTTAGAGTTATAATGGATGGTCAGTCCCTAGTCTGTATAGGTTAGAGTTATAATGGATGGTCAGTCCCTGGTCTGTATAGGTTAGAGTTATAATGGATGGTCAGTCCCTGGTCTGTATAGGTTAGAGTTATAATGGATGGTCAGTCCCTGGTCTGTGTAGGTTAGAGTTATAATGGATGATCAGACCCTGGTCTGTATAGGTTAGAGTTATAATGGATGATCAGTCCCTGGTCTGTATACGTTAGAGTTATAATGAATGATCAGGCCCTGGTCTGTATAGGTTAGAGTTATATTGGGTGGTCAAGCCCTGGTCTGTATAGGTTAGAGTTATAATAGATGATCAGTCCCTGGTCTGTATATGTTAGAGTTATAATGGATGGTCAGTCCCTGGTCTTTATAGGTTAGAGTTATAATGGATGATCAGTCCCTGGTCTGTATTGGTTAGAGTTATAATGGATGATCAGGCCCTGGTCTGTATAGGTTAGAGTTATAATGGATGATCAGTCCCTGGTCTGTATAGGTTAGAGCTATAATGGATGATCAGGCCCTGGTCTGTATAGGTTAGAGTTATAATGGATGGTCAGTCCCTGGTCTGTATAGGTTAGAGTTATAATGGATGGTCAGGACCTGGTCTGTATAGGTTAGAGTTATAATGGATGATCAGGCCCTGGTCTGTATAGGTTAGAGTTATAATGGATGATCAGACCCTGGTCTGTATAGGTTAGAGTTATAATGGATGATCAGGCCCTGGTCTGTATATGTTAGAGTTATAATGGATGGTCAGTCCCTGGTCTGTATAGGTTAGAGTTATAATGGATGATCAGTCCCTGGACTGTATAGGTTAGAGTTATAATGGATGGTCAGTCCCTGGTCTGTATAGGTTACAGTTATAATGGATGATCAGGCCCTGGTCTGTATAGGTTAGAGCTATATTGGATGATCAGGTCCTGGTCTGTATAGGTTAGAGTTATAATTGATGGTCAGGCCCTGGTCTGTATAGGTTACAGTTATAATGGATGATCAGTCCCTGGTCTGTATAGGTTAGAGTTATAATGGATGGTCAGTCCCTGGTCTGTATAGGTTAGAGTTATAATGGATGGTCAGTCCCTGGTCTGTGTAGGTTAGAGTTATAATGGATGATCAGACCCTGGTCTGTATAGGTTAGAGTTATAATGTATGATCAGGCCCTGGTCTGTATGGGTTAGAGTTATAATGGATGATCAGTCCCTGGTCTGTATAGGTTAGAGTTATAATGGATGGTCAGTCCCTGGTCTGTATAGGTTAGAGTTATAATGGATGATTAGGCCCTGGTCTGTATAGGTTAGAGTTGGATCATGAATCCAAGATGGCGTAGCAGTCGGACGTGTGTTTGTATTGTCCTGTCGCGTGTAAATAGTAAATAGTAAATAGTCTTCGTATTTTTCGTATACATTTCGTATATATTTTAATTTCACTTTCCATCTAGGAACTGAATATACATTCCTACATTCCGCCTCACCCAATGTGGTACGGACCTGCTATTTTTTTTTTATACTTTAGAACCGTAACCCCAATCAGAAGCTAGCCAGATAACTAGCTACTAGCTAGTAGTCAGTTAGCCACTGCTGCGGTCTTCACCCTCAACTCGGACACAGCCAGCTTCAATACCGGGCCAATACCTGCCAGTCTGCAAGCGCGATATCAACCCAGAGCATATAGGACTGCTTTTTCTCTACCACATCACCGGATTCCTGACGCAAGCTCTGGACAATTACACCGTATCATCACAGCTAGCTAGCTGCAACCGAGTGGCTACTACTGGCTAACACCTCTGTCCCGAAGCAAGCACCAGTTAGCCTTGAGCTAGCCTCGAGCTAGGCCCATCTGCCGGCTAGCTGAAGAGGTCTACCAGCGAATTCTTGGGCTACAATACCAGCTACAAGCTAATTTAGCCATTTTTTTGCCGCTGCTAGTAGCTTTTACCTTCTGCACAGACACCAGCCCTGTTATTAGCCTGGATATTACTCACCAATTTACCAGCATCGGACTGTCTCTCGACAACAACGCCGGATTCCTGCCGTAATCCCTGAGCCACTGCTTCTGATCCTCACAGCTAGCTTGCGGCTAGCGCAGCTAGCGCCACTGCCACGAAGCTAGCACCAGTTAGCAAACACAATTCTACAATTCACAACCTCTCTTTCGCCATCGCCATCTGGCTTGGATTCTCTGTCGACACGACCACGTCTGAGCAGACCCCCTCCGTCTGAGCAGACCACCCCCCGGGCTACTAACTTTAAACGCCGCGTGCTAGCTTAGTGGAGGCCTCCCTGCTCCATCTACGGCTGCCCCCTGGACACTATGATCACTTGGCTACATAGCTGATGCATGCTTGACTGTCCATTAATTCACGGTACTCCATTCTGTTTATTTGTGTTTTATCTGTCGGCTCTGTGCTTTAACTCAGGATCTGTGTGTAGTTAATCCGACCCTCTCTGCCTAGTCGTCGCCATTTTTACCTGTTGTTGCTGTGTTAGACTAGCACCCTGTTATTGCTGCTGTTATCTTACCTGTTGTTTTAGCTAGCTCTCCCAATCAAGACCTGCAATCACTTTATGCCTTATTGTATGTCTCTCTCAAATATCAATATGCCTTGCATACTGTTGTTCAGGCTAGTTTTCATTATCATTGTTTTGGTTTGCAATGGACCCTGTAGTTCCACTCTCCATACCTCTGATACCCCCTTTGTCCCACCCCCCACACATGCGGTGACCTCACCCATTGAGACCAGCATGTCCAGAGATACAACCTCTCTTATCATCACCCAGTGCCTGGGCTTGCCTCCGCTGTACCCGCGCCCCTCCATACCCCTGTCTGCACATTATGCCCAGAATCTATTCTACCACGCCCATAAATCTGCTCCTTTTATTCTTTGTCCCCAACGCTCTAGGCGACCAGTTTTGATAGCCTTTAGCCGCACCTTCATCCTACTACTCCTCTGTTCCTCGGGTGATGTGGAGGTAAACCCAGGCCCTGCATGTCCCCAGTCACCCTCATTTGTTGACTTCTGCGATCGAAAAAGCCTTGGCCTCATGCATGTCAACATCAGAAGCCTCCTCCCTAAGTTTGCCTTACTCACCGCTTTAGCACACTCTGCCAATCCTGATGTCCTTGCCGTGTCCGAATCCTGGCTTAGGAAGGCCACCAAAAATTCTGAGATTTCCATACCAACTATAACACTTTCCGTCAAGATAGAACTGCCAAAGGGGGAGGAGTTGCAATCTACTGCAGAGATAGCCTGCAAAGTTCTGTCATACTTTCCAGGTCTATGCCCAAACAGTTCGAACTTCTAATTTTAAAAATTAATCTCTCCAGAAATAAGTCTCTCACTGTTGCCGCCTGCTACCGACCCCCCTCAGCTCCCAGCTGTGCCCTGGACACCATCTGTGAATTGATCGCTCCCCATCTAGCTTCAGAGTTTGTTCTGTTAGGTGACCTAAACTGGGATATGCTTAACACCCCGGCAGTCCTACAATCCAAGCTTGATGCCCTCAATCTCACACAAATCATCAAGGAACCCACCAGGTACAACCCTAAATCCGTAAACATGGGCACCCTAATAGACATTATCCTGACCAACCTGCCCTCCAAATACACCTCTGCTGTCTTCAATAAAGATCTCAGCGATCACTGCCTCATTGCCTGTATCCGCCACGGGTCCGCGGTTAAACGACCACCCCTCATCACTGTCAAACGCTCCCTAAAACACTTCTGCGAGCAGGCCTTTCTAATCGACCTGGCCCGGGTACCCTGGAAGGATATTGACCTCATCCCGTCAGTTGAGGATGCCTGGTCATTCTTTAAATGTTACTTCCTCACCATATTAGACAAGCATGCTCCGTTCAAAAAATGCAGAACCAAGAACAGATATAGCCCTTGGTTCACTCCAGACCTGACTGCCCTCGACCAGCACAAAAACATCCTGTGGCGAACTGCAATAGCATCGAAGAGCCCCCGCGATATGCAACTGTTCAGGGAAGTCAGGAACCAATACACGCAGTCAGTCAGGAAAGCAAAGGCCAGCTTTTTCAAGCAGAAATTCGCATCCTGTAGCTCTAACTCCAAAAAGTTCTGGGATACTGTAAAGTCCATGGAGAACAAGAGCACCTCCTCCCAGCTGCCCACTGCACTGAGGCTAGGTAACACGGTCACCACCGATAAATCCGTGATAATCGAAGACTTCAACAAGCATTTCTCAATGGCTGGCCATGCCTTCCTCCTGGCGACTCCAACCTTGGCCAACAGCCCCGCCCCCCCCGCTGCTACTCGCCTAAGCCTCCCCAGCTTCTCCTTTACCCAAATCCAGATAGCAGATGTTCTGAAAGAGCTGGAAAACCTGGACCCATACAAATCAGCTGGGCTTGACAATCTGGACCCCCTATTTCTGAAACCGTCCGCCGCCATTGTCGCACCCCCTATTACCAGCCTGTTCAACCTCTCCTTCGTATCATCTGAGATCCCCAAGGATTGGAAAGCTGCCGCGGTCATCCCCCTCTTCAAAGGGGGAGACACCCTGGACCCAAACTGTTACAGACCTATATCCATCCTGCCCTGCCTATCTAAGGTCTTCGAAAGCCAAGTCAACAAACAGATCACTGACCATCTCGAATCCCACCGTACCTTCTCCGCTGTGCAATCCGGTTTCCGAGCCGGTCACGGGTGCACCTCAGCCACGCTCAAGGTACTAAACGACATCATAACCGCCATCGATAAAAGACATTACTGTGCAGCCGTCTTCATCGACCTGGCCAAGGCTTTCGACTCTGTCAATCACCATATTCTTATCGGCAGACTCAGTAGCCTCGGTTTTTCTAATGACTGCCTTGCCTGGTTCACCAACTACTTTGCAGACAGAGTTCAGTGTGTCAAATCGGAGGGCATGTTGTCCGGTCCTCTGGCAGTCTCTATGGGGGTACCACAGGGTTCAATTCTCGGGCCGACTCTTTTCTCTGTATACATCAATGATGTTGCTCTTGCTGCGGGCGATTCCCTGATCCACCTCTACGCAGACGACACCATTCTATATACTTCCGGCCCTTCCTTGGACACTGTGCTATCTAACCTCCAAACGAGCTTCAATGCCATACAACACTCCTTCCGTGGCCTCCAACTGCTCTTAAACGCTAGTAAAACCAAATGCATGCTTTTCAACCGTTCGCTGCCTGCACCCGCACGCCCGACTAGCATCACCACCCTGGACGGTTCCGACCTAGAATATGTGGACATCTATAAGTACCTAGGTGTCTGGCTAGACTGCAAACTCTCCTTCCAGACTCATATCAAACATCTCCAATCCAAAATCAAATCAAGAATCGGCTTTCTATTCCGCAACAAAGCCTCCTTCACTCACGCCCCCAAACTTACCCTAGTAAAACTGACTATCCTACCGATCCTCGACTTCGGCGATGTCATCTACAAAATAGCTTCCAACACTCTACTCAGCAAACTGGATGCAGTTTATCACAGTGCCATTCGTTTTGTTACTAAAGCACCTTATACGACCCACCACTGCGACCTGTATGCCCTAGTCGGCTGGCCCTCGCTACATGTTCGTCGTCAGACCCACTGGCTCCAGGTCATCTACAAGGCTATGCTAGGTAAAGTGCCGCCTTATCTCAGTTCACTGGTCACGATGGCTACACCCACCCGCAGCACGCGCTCCAGCAGGTGTATCTCACTGATCATCCCTAAAGCTAAAACCTCATTTGGACGCCTTTCCTTCCAGTTCTCTGCTGCCTGCGACTGGAACGAATTGCAAAAATCTCTGAAGTTGGAGACTTTTATCTCCCTCAACAACTTTAAAAATCTGCTATCCGAGCAGCTAACCGATCGCTGCAGCTGTACATAGTCCATCTGTAAACTACCCACCCAATTTACCTACCTCACCCCCCATACTGCTTTTATTTATTTACTTTTCTGCTCTTTTGCACACCAGTATCTCTTCTTGCACATGATCATCTGATGATTTATCACTCCAGTGTTAATCTGCTAAATTGTAATTATTCGATTTATTGCCTACCTCATGCCTTTTGCACACATTGTATATAGATTCTCTTTTTTTCTACCATGTTATTGACTTGTTTATTGTTTACTCCATGTGTAACTCTGTGTTGTCTGTTGACACTGCTATGCTTTATCTTGGCCAGGTCGCAGTTGCAAATGAGAACTTGTTCTCAACTAGCCTACCTGGTTAAATAAAGGTGAAATAAAAAAATAAAAAAAAATAATAATGGATGATCAGGCCCTGGTCTGTATAGGTTATAGTTATAATGAATGATCAGGCCCTGGTCTGTATAGGTTAGAGTTATATTGGGTGGTCAAGCCCTGGTCTGTATAGGTTAGAGTTATAATGGATGGTCAGTCCCTGGTCTGTATATGTTAGAGTTAAAATGGATGGTCAGTCCCTGGTCTTTATAGGTTAGAGTTATAATGGATGATCAGTCCCTGGTCTGTATAGGTTAGAGTTATAATGGATGGTCAGTCCCTGGTCTGTACATGTTAGAGTTATAATGGATGATCAGGCCCTGGTCTGTATAGGTTAGAGTTATAATGGATGATCAGTCGCTGGTCTGTATAGGTTACAGATATAATGGATGATCAGTCCCTGGTCTGTATAGGTTAGAGTTATAATGGATGATCAGTCCCTGGTCTGTATAGGTTAGAGTTATAATGGATGGTCAGTCCCTGGTCTGTATAGGTTAGAGTTATAATGGATGATCAGGCCCTGGTCTGTATAGGTTAGAGTTATAATGGATGATCAGTCCCTGGTCTGTAAAGATTACAGTTATAATGGATGATCAGTCCCTGGTCTGTATAGGTTACAGTGATAATGGATGATCAGTCCCTGGTCTGTATAGGTTAGAGCTATAATGGATGATCAGGCCCTGGTCTGTATAGGTTAGAGTTATAATGGATGGTCAGTCCCTGGTCTGTATAGGTTAGAGTTATAATGGATGGTCAGTCCTTGGTCTGTATATGTTAGAGTTATAATGGATGGTCAGTCCCTGGTCTGTATAGGTTAGAGTTATAATGGATGATCAGACCCTGGTCTGTATAGGTTAGAGTTATAATGGATGGTCAGGCCCTGGTCTTTACAGGTTAGAGTTATAATGGATGATCAGGCCCTGGTCTGTATAGGTTAGAGTTATAATGGATGATCAGTCCCTGGTCTGTATAGGTTACAATTATAATGGATGATCAGTCCCTGGTCTGTATAGATTAGAGTTATAATGGATGATCAGTCCCTGGTCTGTATAGGTTAGAGTTATAATGGATGGTCAGTCCCTGGTCTGTATAGGTTAGAGTTATAATGGATGATTAGGCCCTGGTCTGTATAGGTTAGAGTTATAATGGATGATCAGTCCCTGGTCTGTATAGGTTACAGTTATAATGGATGATCAGTCCCTGGTCTGTATAGGTTAGAGTTATAATGGATGATCGGTCCCTGGTCTGTATAGGTTAGAGTTATAATGGATGGTCGGTCCCTGGTCTGGATAGGTTAGAGTTATAATGGATGATCAGGCCCTGGTCTGTATAGGTTACAATTATAATGGATGATCAGGCCCTGGTCTGTATAGGTTAGAGTTATAATGGATGGTCAGTCCCTGGTCTGTATAGGTTACAGTTATAATGGATGGTCAGTCCCTGGTCTGTATAGGTTAGAGTTATAATGGATGATCAGACCCTGGTCTGTATAGGTTAGAGTTATAATGGATGATAAGGCCCTGGTCTGTATAGGTTAGAGTTATAATGGATGGTCAGTCCCTGGTCTGTATAGGTTAGAGTTATAATGGATGATCAGTCGCTGGTCTGTATAGGTTACAGATATAATGGATGATCAGTCCCTGGTCTGTATAGGTTAGAGTTATAATGGATGATCAGTCCCTGGTCTGTATAGGTTAGAGTTATAATGGATGGTCAGTCCCTGGTCTGTATAGGTTAGAGTTATAATGGATGATCAGGCCCTGGTCTGTATAGGTTAGAGTTATAATGGATGATCAGTCCCTGGTCTGTAAAGATTACAGTTATAATGGATGATCAGTCCCTGGTCTGTATAGGTTACAGTGATAATGGATGATCAGTCCCTGGTCTGTATAGGTTAGAGCTATAATGGATGATCAGGCCCTGGTCTGTATAGGTTAGAGTTATAATGGATGGTCAGTCCCTGGTCTGTATAGGTTAGAGTTATAATGGATGGTCAGTCCTTGGTCTGTATATGTTAGAGTTATAATGGATGGTCAGTCCCTGGTCTGTATAGGTTAGAGTTATAATGGATGATCAGACCCTGGTCTGTATAGGTTAGAGTTATAATGGATGGTCAGGCCCTGGTCTTTACAGGTTAGAGTTATAATGGATGATCAGGCCCTGGTCTGTATAGGTTAGAGTTATAATGGATGATCAGTCCCTGGTCTGTATAGGTTACAATTATAATGGATGATCAGTCCCTGGTCTGTATAGATTAGAGTTATAATGGATGATCAGTCCCTGGTCTGTATAGGTTAGAGTTATAATGGATGGTCAGTCCCTGGTCTGTATAGGTTAGAGTTATAATGGATGATTAGGCCCTGGTCTGTATAGGTTAGAGTTATAATGGATGATCAGTCCCTGGTCTGTATAGGTTACAGTTATAATGGATGATCAGTCCCTGGTCTGTATAGGTTAGAGTTATAATGGATGATCGGTCCCTGGTCTGTATAGGTTAGAGTTATAATGGATGGTCGGTCCCTGGTCTGGATAGGTTAGAGTTATAATGGATGATCAGGCCCTGGTCTGTATAGGTTACAATTATAATGGATGATCAGGCCCTGGTCTGTATAGGTTAGAGTTATAATGGATGGTCAGTCCCTGGTCTGTATAGGTTACAGTTATAATGGATGGTCAGTCCCTGGTCTGTATAGGTTAGAGTTATAATGGATGATCAGACCCTGGTCTGTATAGGTTAGAGTTATAATGGATGATAAGGCCCTGGTCTGTATAGGTTAGAGTTATAATGGATGGTCAGTCCCTGGTCTGTATAGGTTAGATTTATAATGGATGATCAGACCCTGGTCTGTATAGGTTAGAGTTATAATGGATGGTCAGTCCCTGGTCTGTATAGGTTAGAGTTATAATGGATGGTCAGTCCCTGGTCTGAACAGGTTAGAGTTATAATGGATGATCAGTCCCTGGTCTTTATAGGTTAGAGTTATAATGGATGGTCAGTCCCTGGTCTGTATAGGTTAGAGTTATAATGGATGGTCAGTCCCTGGTCTGTATAGGTTAGAGTTATAATGGATGGTCAGTCCCTGGTCTGTATAGGTTAGAGTTATAATGGATGGCCAGTCCCTGGTCTGTAGAGGTTAGAGTTATAATGGATGATCAGACCCTGGTCTGTATAGGTTAGAGTTATAATGGATGATCATACCCTGGTCTGTATAGGTTAGAGTTATAATGGATGATCAGGCCCTGGTCTGCATAGGTTAGAGTTATAATGGATGGTCAGTCCCTGGTCTGTATAGGTTAGAGTTATAATGGATGATCAGACCCTGGTCTGTATAGGTTAGAGTTATAATGGATGATCAGGCCCTGGTCTGTATAGGTTAGAGTTATAATGGATGGTCAGTCCCTGGTCTGTATAGGTTAGAGATATAATGGATGATCAGTCCCTGGTCTGTATAGGTTAGAGTTATAATGGATGGTCAGTCCCTGATCTGTATAGGTTAGAGTTATAATGGATGGTCAGTCCCTGGTCTGTACAGGTTAGAGTTATAATGGATGATCAGTCCCTGGTCTGTATAGGTTAGAGTTATAATGGATGATCAGTCCCTGGTCTGTATAGGTTAGAGTTATAATGGATGGTCAGTCCCTGGTCTGTATAGGTTAGAGTTATAATGGATGATCAGGCCCTGGTCTGTACAGGTTAGAGTTATAATGGATGATCAGTCCCTGGTCTGTATAGGTTAGAGTTATAATGGATGGTCAGTCCCTGGTCTGTATAGGTTAGAGTTATAATGGATGATCAGGCCCTGGTCTGTACAGGTTAGAGTTATAATGGATGATCAGGGCCTGGTCTGTATAGGTTAGAGTTATAATGGATGGTCAGTCCCTGGTCTGTATAGGTTAGAGTTATAATGGATGATCAGGCCCTGGTCTGTATAGGTTAGAGTTATAATGGATGATCAGGGCCTGGTCTGTATAGGTTAGAGTTATAATGGATGGTCAGTCCCTGGTCTGTATAGGTTAGAGTTATAATGGATGATCAGACCCTTGTCTGTATAGGTTAGAGTTATAATGGATGATCAGGCCCTGGTCTGTATAGGTTGGAATTATAATGTATGATCAGTCCCTCGTCTGTATAGGTTAGAGTTAGAATGGATGGTCAGTCCCTGGTCTGTACAGGTTAGAGTTATAATGGATGATCAGTCCCTGGTCTGTATAGGTTACAGTTAAAATGGATGATCAGTCCCTGGTCTGTATAGGTTAGAGTTATAATGGATGATCAGTCCCTGGTCTGTATAGGTTAGAGTTATAATGGTTGGTCAGTCCCTGGTCTGTATAGGTTACAGTGATAATGGATGATCAGTCCCTGGTCTGTATAGGTTAGAGCTATAATGGATGATCAGTCCCTGGTCTGTATAGGTTAGAGTTATAATGGATGATCAGGCCCTGGTCTGTAGAGGTTACAGTTATAATGGATGATCAGTCCCTGGTCTGTATAGGTTACAGTTATAATGGATGATCAGTCCCTGGTCTGTATAGGTTAGAGCTATAATGGATGATCAGTCCCTGGTCTGTATAGGTTAGAGTTATAATGGATGGTCAGGCCCTGGTCTGTATAGGTTAGAGTTATAATGGATGATCAGGCCCTGGTCTGTATAGGTTAGAGTTATAATGGATGGTCAGTCCCTGGTCTGAACAGGTTAGAGTTATAATGGATGATCAGTCCCTGGTCTTTATAGGTTAGAGTTATAATGGATGGTCAGTCCCTGGTCTGTATAGGTTAGAGTTATAATGGATGGTCAGTCCCTGGTCTGTATAGGTTAGAGTTATAATGGATGGTAAGTCCCTGGTCTGTATAGGTTAGAGTTATAATGGATGGCCAGTCCCTGGTCTGTAGAGGTTAGAGTTATAATGGATGATCAGACCCTGGTCTGTATAGGTTAGAGTTATAATGGATGGTCAGTCCCTGGTCTGTATAGGTTAGAGTTATAATGGATGGTCAGTCCCTGGTCTGTATAGGTTAGAGTTATAATGGATGGTCAGTCCCTGGTCTGTATAGGTTAGAGTTATAATGGATGGCCAGTCCCTGGTCTGTATAGGTTAGAGTTATAATGGATGATCAGACCCTGGTCTGTATAGGTTAGAGTTATAATGGATGGTCAGTCCCTGGTCTGTATAGGTTAGAGTTATAATGGATGGTCAGTCCCTGGTCTGTATAGGTTAGAGTTATAATGGATGGCCAGTCCCTGGTCTGTATAGGTAAGAGTTATAATGGATGATCAGACCCTGGTCTGTATAGGTTAGAGTTATAATGGATGATCATACCCTGGTCTGTATAGGTTAGAGTTATAATGGATGATCAGGCCCTGGTCTGCATAGGTTAGAGTTATAATGGATGGTCAGTCCCTGGTCTGTATAGGTTAGAGTTATAATGGATGATCAGACCCTGGTCTGTATAGGTTAGAGTTATAATGGATGATCAGGCCCTGGTCTGTATAGGTTAGAGTTATAATGGATGGTCAGTCCCTGGTCTGTATAGGTTAGAGTTATAATGGATGATCAGTCCCTGGTCTGTATAGGTTAGAGTTATAATGGATGGTCAGTCCCTGATCTGTATAGGTTAGAGTTATAATGGATGGTCAGTCCCTGGTCTGTACAGGTTAGAGTTATAATGGATGATCAGTCCCTGGTCTGTATAGGTTAGAGTTATAATGGATGATCAGTCCCTGGTCTGTATAGGTTAGAGTTATAATGGATGATCAGTCCCTGGTCTGTATAGGTTAGAGTTATAATGGATGGTCAGTCCCTGGTCTGTATAGGTTAGAGTTATAATGGATGATCAGGCCCTGGTCTGTACAGGTTAGAGTTATAATGGATGATCAGTCCCTGGTCTGTATAGGTTAGAGTTATAATGGATGGTCAGTCCCTGGTCTGTATAGGTTAGAGTTATAATGGATGATCAGGCCCTGGTCTGTACAGGTTAGAGTTATAATGGATGATCAGGGCCTGGTCTGTATAGGTTAGAGTTATAATGGATGGTCAGTCCCTGGTCTGTATAGGTTAGAGTTATAATGGATGATCAGTCCCTGGTCTGTATAGGTTAGAGTTATAATGGATGATCAGGGCCTGGTCTGTATAGGTTAGAGTTATAATGGATGGTCAGTCCCTGGTCTGTATAGGTTAGAGTTATAATGGATGATCAGACCCTGGTCTGTATAGGTTAGAGTTATAATGGATGATCAGGCCCTGGTCTGTATAGGTTGGAGTTATAATGTATGATCAGTCCCTCGTCTGTATAGGTTAGAGTTAGAATGGATGGTCAGTCCCTGGTCTGTACAGGTTAGAGTTATAATGGATGATCAGTCCCTGGTCTGTATAGGTTACAGTTAAAATGGATGATCAGTCCCTGGTCTGTATAGGTTAGAGTTATAATGGATGATCAGTCCCTAGTCTGTATAGGTTAGAGTTATAATGGTTGGTCAGTCCCTGGTCTGTATAGGTTACAGTGATAATGGATGATCAGTCCCTGGTCTGTATAGGTTAGAGCTATAATGGATGATCAGTCCCTGGTCTGTATAGGTTAGAGTTATAATGGATGATCAGGCCCTGGTCTGTAGAGGTTACAGTTATAATGGATGATCAGTCCCTGGTCTGTATAGGTTACAGTTATAATGGATGATCAGTCCCTGGTCTGTATAGGTTAGAGCTATAATGGATGATCAGTCCCTGGTCTGTATAGGTTAGAGTTATAATGGATGGTCAGGCCCTGGTCTGTACAGGTTAGAGTTATAATGGATGATCAGGCCCTGGTCTGTATAGGTTAGAGTTATAATGGATGGTCAGTCCCTGGTCTGTATAGGTTAGAGTTATAATGGATGATCAGGCCCTGGTCTGTATAGGTTAGAGTTATAATGGATAGTCAGTCCCTGGTCTGTATAGGTTAGAGTTATAATGGATGATCAGTCCCTGGTCTGTATAGGTTAGAGTTATATTGGATGATCAGGCCCTGGTCTGTATAGGTTAGAGCTATATTGGATGATCAGTCCCTGGTCTGTATAGGTTAGAGTTATAATGGATGGTCAGGCCCTGGTCTGTATAGGTTACAGTTATAATGGATGATCAGTCCCTGGTCTGTATAGGTTAGAGTTATAATGGATGGTCAGTCCCTAGTCTGTATAGGTTAGAGTTATAATGGATGGTCAGTCCCTGGTCTGTATAGGTTAGAGTTATAATGGATGATCAGTCCCTGGTCTGTATAGGTTAGAGTTATAATGGATGGTCAGTCCCTGGTCTGTATAGGTTACAGTGATAATGGATGATCAGTCCCTGGTCTGTATAGGTTAGAGCTATAATGGATGATCAGTCCCTGGTCTGTATAGGTTAGAGTTATAATGGATGATCAGGCCCTGGTCTGTTTAGGTTACAGTTATAATGGATGATCAGTCCCTGGTCTGTATAGGTTAGAGTTATAATGGATGATCAGTCCCTGGTCTGTATAGGTTAGAGTTATAATGGATAGTCAGTCCCTGGTCTGTATAGGTTAGAGTTATAATGGATGATCAGTCCCTGGTCTGTATAGGTTAGAGTTATATTGGATGATCAGGCCCTGGTCTGTATAGGTTAGAGCTATATTGGATGATCAGTCCCTGGTCTGTATAGGTTAGAGTTATAATGGATGGTCAGGCCCTGGTCTGTATAGGTTACAGTTATAATGGATGATCAGTCCCTGGTCTGTATAGGTTAGAGTTATAATGGATGGTCAGTCCCTAGTCTGTATAGGTTAGAGTTATAATGGATGGTCAGTCCCTGGTCTGTATAGGTTAGAGTTATAATGGATGGTCAGTCCCTGGTCTGTATAGGTTAGAGTTATAATGGATGGTCAGTCCCTGGTCTGTATAGGTTACAGTGATAATGGATGATCAGTCCCTGGTCTGTATAGGTTAGAGCTATAATGGATGATCAGTCCCTGGTCTGTATAGGTTACAGTTGTAATGGATGATCAGTCCCTGGTCTGTATAGGTTAGAGTTATAATGGATGATCAGTCCCTGGTCTGTATAGGTTAGAGCTATAATGGATGATCAGTCTCTGGTCTGTATAGGTTAGAGTTATAATGGATGGTCAGGCCCTGGTCTGTATAGGTTAGAGTTATAATGGATGATCAGGCCCTGGTCTGTATAGGTTAGAGTTATATTGGATGATCAGTCCCTGGTCTGTATAGGTTAGAGCTATATTGGATGATCAGTCCCTAGTCTGTATAGGTTAGAGTTATAATGGATGGTCAGTCCCTGGTCTGTATAGGTTAGAGTTATAATGGATGATCAGGCCCTGGTCTGTATAGGTTAGAGTTATAATGGATAGTCAGTCCCTGGTCTGTATAGGTTAGAGTTATAATGGATGATCAGTCCCTGGTCTGTATAGGTTAGAGTTATAATGGATGGTCAGGCCCTGGTCTGTATAGGTTACAGTTATAATGGATGATCAGTCCCTGGTCTGTATAGGTTAGAGTTATAATGGATGGTCAGTCCCTAGTCTGTATAGGTTAGAGTTATAATGGATGGTCAGTCCCTGGTCTGTATAGGTTAGAGTTATAATGGATGGTCAGTCCCTGGTCTGTATAGGTTAGAGTTATAATGGATGGTCAGTCCCTGGTCTGTGTAGGTTAGAGTTATAATGGATGATCAGACCCTGGTCTGTATAGGTTGGAGTTATAATGTATGATCAGTCCCTCGTCTGTATAGGTTAGAGTTAGAATGGATGGTCAGTCCCTGGTCTGTACAGGTTAGAGTTATAATGGATGATCAGTCCCTGGTCTGTATAGGTTACAGTTAAAATGGATGATCAGTCCCTGGTCTGTATAGGTTAGAGTTATAATGGATGATCAGTCCCTGGTCTGTATAGGTTAGAGTTATAATGGTTGGTCAGTCCCTGGTCTGTATAGGTTACAGTGATAATGGATGATCAGTCCCTGGTCTGTATAGGTTAGAGCTATAATGGATGATCAGTCCCTGGTCTGTATAGGTTAGAGTTATAATGGATGATCAGGCCCTGGTCTGTAGAGGTTACAGTTATAATGGATGATCAGTCCCTGGTCTGTATAGGTTACAGTTATAATGGATGATCAGTCCCTGGTCTGTATAGGTTAGAGCTATAATGGATGATCAGTCCCTGGTCTGTATAGGTTAGAGTTATAATGGATGGTCAGGCCCTGGTCTGTATAGGTTAGAGTTATAATGGATGATCAGGCCCTGGTCTGTATAGGTTAGAGTTATAATGGATGGTCAGTCCCTGGTCTGTATAGGTTAGAGTTATAATGGATGATCAGGCCCTGGTCTGTATAGGTTAGAGTTATAATGGATAGTCAGTCCCTGGTCTGTATAGGTTAGAGTTATAATGGATGATCAGTCCCTGGTCTGTATAGGTTAGAGTTATATTGGATGATCAGGCCCTGGTCTGTATAGGTTAGAGCTATATTGGATGATCAGTCCCTGGTCTGTATAGGTTAGAGTTATAATGGATGGTCAGGCCCTGGTCTGTATAGGTTACAGTTATAATGGATGATCAGTCCCTGGTCTGTATAGGTTAGAGTTATAATGGATGGTCAGTCCCTAGTCTGTATAGGTTAGAGTTATAATGGATGGTCAGTCCCTGGTCTGTATAGGTTAGAGTTATAATGGATGGTCAGTCCCTGGTCTGTATAGGTTAGAGTTATAATGGATGGTCAGTCCCTGGTCTGTATAGGTTACAGTGATAATGGATGATCAGTCCCTGGTCTGTATAGGTTAGAGCTATAATGGATGATCAGTCCCTGGTCTGTATAGGTTAGAGTTATAATGGATGATCAGGCCCTGGTCTGTAGAGGTTACAGTTATAATGGATGATCAGTCCCTGGTCTGTATAGGTTAGAGTTATAATGGATGATCAGTCCCTGGTCTGTATAGGTTAGAGCTAAAATGGATGATCAGTCCCTGGTCTGTATAGGTTAGAGTTATAATGGATGGTCAGGCCCTGGTCTGTATAGGTTAGAGTTATAATGGATGATCAGGCCCTGGTCTGTATAGGTTAGAGTTATATTGGATGATCAGTCCCTGGTCTGTATAGGTTAGAGCTATATTGGATGATCAGTCCCTAGTCTGTATAGGTTAGAGTTATAATGGATGGTCAGTCCCTGGTCTGTATAGGTTAGAGTTATAATGGATGATCAGGCCCTGGTCTGTATAGGTTAGAGTTATATTGGATGATCAGTCCCTGGTCTGTATAGGTTAGAGCTATATTGGATGATCAGTCCCTAGTCTGTATAGGTTAGAGTTATAATGGATGGTCAGTCCCTGGTCTGTATAGGTTAGAGTTATAATGGATGATCAGGCCCTGGTCTGTATAGGTTAGAGTTATAATGGATAGTCAGTCCCTGGTCTGTATAGGTTAGAGTTATAATGGATGATCAGTCCCTGGTCTGTATAGGTTAGAGTTATAATGGATGGTCAGGCCCTGGTCTGTATAGGTTACAGTTATAATGGATGATCAGTCCCTGGTCTGTATAGGTTAGAGTTATAATGGATGGTCAGTCCCTAGTCTGTATAGGTTAGAGTTATAATGGATGGTCAGTCCCTGGTCTGTATAGGTTAGAGTTATAATGGATGGTCAGTCCCTGGTCTGTATAGGTTAGAGTTATAATGGATGGTCAGTCCCTGGTCTGTGTAGGTTAGAGTTATAATGGATGATCAGACCCTGGTCTGTATAGGTTGGAGTTATAATGTATGATCAGTCCCTCGTCTGTATAGGTTAGAGTTAGAATGGATGGTCAGTCCCTGGTCTGTACAGGTTAGAGTTATAATGGATGATCAGTCCCTGGTCTGTATAGGTTACAGTTAAAATGGATGATCAGTCCCTGGTCTGTATAGGTTAGAGTTATAATGGATGATCAGTCCCTGGTCTGTATAGGTTAGAGTTATAATGGTTGGTCAGTCCCTGGTCTGTATAGGTTACAGTGATAATGGATGATCAGTCCCTGGTCTGTATAGGTTAGAGCTATAATGGATGATCAGTCCCTGGTCTGTATAGGTTAGAGTTATAATGGATGATCAGGCCCTGGTCTGTAGAGGTTACAGTTATAATGGATGATCAGTCCCTGGTCTGTATAGGTTACAGTTATAATGGATGATCAGTCCCTGGTCTGTATAGGTTAGAGCTATAATGGATGATCAGTCCCTGGTCTGTATAGGTTAGAGCTAAAATGGATGATCAGTCCCTGGTCTGTATAGGTTAGAGTTATAATGGATGGTCAGGCCCTGGTCTGTATAGGTTAGAGTTATAATGGATGATCAGGCCCTGGTCTGTATAGGTTAGAGTTATAATGGATGGTCAGGCCCTGGTCTGTATAGGTTAGAGTTATAATGGATGATCAGGCCCTGGTCTGTATAGGTTAGAGTTATAATGGATGGTCAGTCCCTGGTCTGTATAGGTTAGAGTTATAATGGATGATCAGGCCCTGGTCTGTATAGGTTAGAGTTATAATGGATAGTCAGTCCCTGGTCTGTATAGGTTAGAGTTATAATGGATGATCAGTCCCTGGTCTGTATAGGTTAGAGTTATATTGGATGATCAGGCCCTGGTCTGTATAGGTTAGAGCTATATTGGATGATCAGTCCCTGGTCTGTATAGGTTAGAGTTATAATGGATGGTCAGGCCCTGGTCTGTATAGGTTACAGTTATAATGGATGATCAGTCCCTGGTCTGTATAGGTTAGAGTTATAATGGATGGTCAGTCCCTAGTCTGTATAGGTTAGAGTTATAATGGATGGTCAGTCCCTGGTCTGTATAGGTTAGAGTTATAATGGATGGTCAGTCCCTGGTCTGTATAGGTTAGAGTTATAATGGATGGTCAGTCCCTGGTCTGTATAGGTTACAGTGATAATGGATGATCAGTCCCTGGTCTGTATAGGTTAGAGCTATAATGGATGATCAGTCCCTGGTCTGTATAGGTTAGAGTTATAATGGATGATCAGGCCCTGGTCTGTAGAGGTTACAGTTATAATGGATGATCAGTCCCTGGTCTGTATAGGTTAGAGTTATAATGGATGATCAGTCCCTGGTCTGTATAGGTTAGAGCTATAATGGATGATCAGTCCCTGGTCTGTATAGGTTAGAGTTATAATGGATGGTCAGGCCCTGGTCTGTATAGGTTAGAGTTATAATGGATGATCAGGCCCTGGTCTGTATAGGTTAGAGTTATATTGGATGATCAGTCCCTGGTCTGTATAGGTTAGAGCTATATTGGATGATCAGTCCCTAGTCTGTATAGGTTAGAGTTATAATGGATGGTCAGTCCCTGGTCTGTATAGGTTAGAGTTATAATGGATGATCAGGCCCTGGTCTGTATAGGTTAGAGTTATAATGGATAGTCAGTCCCTGGTCTGTATAGGTTAGAGTTATAATGGATGATCAGTCCCTGGTCTGTATAGGTTAGAGTTATAATGGATGGTCAGGCCCTGGTCTGTATAGGTTACAGTTATAATGGATGATCAGTCCCTGGTCTGTATAGGTTAGAGTTATAATGGATGGTCAGTCCCTAGTCTGTATAGGTTAGAGTTATAATGGATGGTCAGTCCCTGGTCTGTATAGGTTAGAGTTATAATGGATGGTCAGTCCCTGGTCTGTATAGGTTAGAGTTATAATGGATGGTCAGTCCCTGGTCTGTGTAGGTTAGAGTTATAATGGATGATCAGACCCTGGTCTGTATAGGTTAGAGTTATAATGTATGATCAGGCCCTGGTCTGTATGGGTTAGAGTTATAATGGATGGTCAGTCCCTGGTCTGTATAGGTTAGAGTTATAATGGATGATCAGTCCCTGGTCTGTATACGTTAGAGTTATAATGAATGATCAGGCCCTGGTCTGTATAGGTTAGAGTTATATTGGGTGGTCAAGCCCTGGTCTGTATAGGTTAGAGTTATAATAGATGATCAGTCCCTGGTCTGTATATGTTAGAGTTATAATGGATGGTCAGTCCCTGGTCTTTATAGGTTAGAGTTATAATGGATGATCAGTCCCTGGTCTGTATTGGTTAGAGTTATAATGGATGGTCAGTCCCTGGTCTGTACATGTTAGAGTTATAATGGATGATCAGGCCCTGGTCTGTATAGGTTAGAGTTATAATGGATGATCAGTCCCTGGTCTGTATAGGTTACAGTTATAATGGATGATCAGTCCCTGGTCTGTATAGGTTAGAGTTATAATGGATGATCAGTCCCTGGTCTGTATAGGTTAGAGTTATAATGGATGGTCAGTCCCTGGTCTGTATAGGTTAGAGTTATAATGGATGATCAGGCCCTGGTCTGTATAGGTTAGAGTTATAATGGATGATCAGTCCCTGGTCTGTAAAGGGTACAGTTATAATGGATGGTCAGTCCCTGGTCTGTATAGGTTACAGTGATAATGGATGATCAGTCCCTGGTCTGTATAGGTTAGAGCTATAATGGATGATCAGGCCCTGGTCTGTATAGGTTAGAGTTATAATGGATGGTCAGTCCCTGGTCTGTATAGGTTAGAGTTATAATGGATGGTCAGGACCTGGTCTGTATAGGTTAGAGTTATAATGGATGATCAGGCCCTGGTCTGTATAGGTTAGAGTTATAATGGATGATCAGGCCCTGGTCTGTATAGGTTAGAGTTATAATGGATGATCAGGCCCTGGTCTGTATAGGTTAGAGTTATAATGGATGGTCAGTCCCTGGTCTGTATAGGTTAGAGTTATAATGGATGATCAGGCCCTGGTCTGTATAGGTTAGAGTTATAATGGATAGTCAGTCCCTGGTCTGTATAGGTTAGAGTTATAATGGATGATCAGTCCCTGGTCTGTATAGGTTAGAGTTATATTGGATGATCAGGCCCTGGTCTGTATAGGTTAGAGCTATATTGGATGATCAGTCCCTGGTCTGTATAGGTTAGAGTTATAATGGATGGTCAGGCCCTGGTCTGTATAGGTTACAGTTATAATGGATGATCAGTCCCTGGTCTGTATAGGTTAGAGTTATAATGGATGATCAGTCCCTGGTCTATATAGGTTAGAGTTATAATGGATGGTCAGTCCCTGGTCTGTATAGGTTAGAGTTATAATGGATGATCAGGCCCTGGTCTGTATAGGTTAGAGTTATATTGGATGATCAGTCCCTGGTCTGTAAAGGTTACAGTTATAATGGATGATCAGACCCTGGTCTGTATAGGTTAGAGTTATAATGTATGATCAGGCCCTGGTCTGTATGGGTTAGAGTTATAATGGATGATCAGTCCCTGCTCTGTATACATTTGAGTTATAATGAATGATCAGGCCCTGGTCTGTATAGGTTAGAGTTATATTGGGTGGTCAAGCCCTGGTCTGTATAGGTTAGAGTTATAATGGATGATCAGTCCCTGGTCTGTATATGTTAGAGTTAAAATGGATGGTCAGTCCCTGGTCTTTATAGGTTAGAGTTATAATGGATGATCAGTCCCTGGTCTGTATTGGTTAGAGTTATAATGGATGATCAGTCCCTGGTCTATATAGGTTAGAGTTATAATGGATGGTCAGTCCCTGGTCTGTATAGGTTAGAGTTATAATGGATGATCAGGCCCTGGTCTGTATAGGTTAGAGTTATATTGGATGATCAGTCCCTGGTCTGTAAAGGTTACAGTTATAATGGATGATCAGTCCCTGGTCTGTATAGGTTACAGTGATAATGGATGGTCAGTCCCTGGTCTGTATAGGTTAGAGTTATAATGGATGGCCAGTCCCTGGTCTGTATAGGTTAGAGTTATAATGGATGGCCAGTCCCTGGTCTGTAGAGGTTAGAGTTATAATGGATGATCAGACCCTGGTCTGTATAGGTTAGAGTTATAATGGATGGTCAGTCCCTGGTCTGTATAGGTTAGAGTTATAATGGATGGCCAGTCCCTGGTCTGTAGAGGTTAGAGTTATAATGGATGATCAGACCCTGGTCTGTATAGGTTAGAGTTATAATGGATGATCATACCCTGGTCTGTATAGGTTAGAGTTATAATGGATGATCAGGCCCTGGTCTGCATAGGTTAGAGTTATAATGGATGGTCAGTCCCTGGTCTGTATAGGTTAGAGTTATAATGGATGATCAGACCCTGGTCTGTATAGGTTAGAGTTATAATGGATGATCAGGCCCTGGTCTGTATAGGTTAGAGTTATAATGGATGGTCAGTCCCTGGTCTGTATAGGTTAGAGTTATAATGGATGATCAGTCCCTGGTCTGTATAGGTTAGAGTTATAATGGATGGTCAGTCCCTGATCTGTATAGGTTAGAGTTATAATGGATGGTCAGTCCCTGGTCTGTACAGGTTAGAGTTATAATGGATGATCAGTCCCTGGTCTGTATAGGTTAGAGTTATAATGGATGATCAGTCCCTGGTCTGTATAGGTTAGAGTTATAATGGATGATCAGTCCCTGGTCTGTATAGGTTAGAGTTATAATGGATGGTCAGTCCCTGGTCTGTATAGGTTAGAGTTATAATGGATGATCAGGCCCTGGTCTGTACAGGTTAGAGTTATAATGGATGATCAGTCCCTGGTCTGTATAGGTTAGAGTTATAATGGATGATCAGGCCCTGGTCTGTACAGGTTAGAGTTATAATGGATGATCAGGGCCTGGTCTGTATAGGTTAGAGTTATAATGGATGGTCAGTCCCTGGTCTGTATAGGTTAGAGTTATAATGGATGATCAGGCCCTGGTCTGTATAGGTTAGAGTTATAATGGATGATCAGGGCCTGGTCTGTATAGGTTAGAGTTATAATGGATGGTCAGTCCCTGGTCTGTATAGGTTAGAGTTATAATGGATGATCAGACCCTGGTCTGTATAGGTTAGAGTTATAATGGATGATCAGGCCCTGGTCTGTATAGGTTGGAGTTATAATGTATGATCAGTCCCTCGTCTGTATAGGTTAGAGTTAGAATGGATGGTCAGTCCCTGGTCTGTACAGGTTAGAGTTATAATGGATGATCAGTCCCTGGTCTGTATAGGTTACAGTTAAAATGGATGATCAGTCCCTGGTCTGTATAGGTTAGAGTTATAATGGATGATCAGTCCCTGGTCTGTATAGGTTAGAGTTATAATGGTTGGTCAGTCCCTGGTCTGTATAGGTTACAGTGATAATGGATGATCAGTCCCTGGTCTGTATAGGTTAGAGCTATAATGGATGATCAGTCCCTGGTCTGTATAGGTTAGAGTTATAATGGATGATCAGGCCCTGGTCTGTAGAGGTTACAGTTATAATGGATGATCAGTCCCTGGTCTGTATAGGTTACAGTTATAATGGATGATCAGTCCCTGGTCTGTATAGGTTAGAGCTATAATGGATGATCAGTCCCTGGTCTGTATAGGTTAGAGTTATAATGGATGGTCAGGCCCTGGTCTGTATAGGTTAGAGTTATAATGGATGATCAGGCCCTGGTCTGTATAGGTTAGAGTTATAATGGATGGTCAGTCCCTGGTCTGAACAGGTTAGAGTTATAATGGATGATCAGTCCCTGGTCTTTATAGGTTAGAGTTATAATGGATGGTCAGTCCCTGGTCTGTATAGGTTAGAGTTATAATGGATGATCAGTCCCTGGTCTGTATAGGTTAGAGTTATAATGGATGGTCAGTCCCTGGTCTGTATAGGTTAGAGTTATAATGGATGATCAGTCCCTGGTCTGTAGAGGTTAGAGTTATAATGGATGATCAGTCCCTGGTCTGTATAGGTTAGAGTTATAATGGATGGTCAGTCCCTGGTCTGTATAGGTTAGAGTTATAATGGATGGTCAGTCCCTGGTCTGTATAGGTTAGAGTTATAATGGATGGTCAGTCCCTGGTCTGTATAGGTTAGAGTTATAATGGATGGCCAGTCCCTGGTCTGTAGAGGTTAGAGTTATAATGGATGATCAGACCCTGGTCTGTATAGGTTAGAGTTATAATGGATGGTCAGTCCCTGGTCTGTATAGGTTAGAGTTATAATGGATGGTCAGTCCCTGGTCTGTATAGGTTAGAGTTATAATGGATGGCCAGTCCCTGGTCTGTAGAGGTTAGAGTTATAATGGATGATCAGAGCCTGGTCTGTATAGGTTAGAGTTATAATGGATGATCATACCCTGGTCTGTATAGGTTAGAGTTATAATGGATGATCAGGCCCTGGTCTGCATAGGTTAGAGTTATAATGGATGGTCAGTCCCTGGTCTGTATAGGTTAGAGTTATAATGGATGATCAGACCCTGGTCTGTATAGGTTAGAGTTATAATGGATGATCAGGCCCTGGTCTGTATAGGTTAGAGTTATAATGGATGGTCAGTCCCTGGTCTGTATAGGTTAGAGTTATAATGGATGATCAGTCCCTGGTCTGTATAGGTTAGAGTTATAATAGATGGTCAGTCCCTGATCTGTATAGGTTAGAGTTATAATGGATGGTCAGTCCCTGGTCTGTACAGGTTAGAGTTATAATGGATGATCAGTCCCTGGTCTGTATAGGTTAGAGTTATAATGGATGATCAGTCCCTGGTCTGTATAGGTTAGAGTTATAATGGATGATCAGTCCCTGGTCTGTATAGGTTAGAGTTATAATGGATGGTCAGTCCCTGGTCTGTATAGGTTAGAGTTATAATGGATGATCAGGCCCTGGTCTGTACAGGTTAGAGTTATAATGGATGATCAGTCCCTGGTCTGTATAGGTTAGAGTTATAATGGATGGTCAGTCCCTGGTCTGTATAGGTTAGAGTTATAATGGATGATCAGGCCCTGGTCTGTACAGGTTAGAGTTATAATGGATGATCAGGGCCTGGTCTGTATAGGTTAGAGTTATAATGGATGGTCAGTCCCTGGTCTGTATAGGTTAGAGTTATAATGGATGATCAGGCCCTGGTCTGTATAGGTTAGAGTTATAATGGATGATCAGGGCCTGGTCTGTATAGGTTAGAGTTATAATGGATGGTCAGTCCCTGGTCTGTATAGGTTAGAGTTATAATGGATGATCAGACCCTGGTCTGTATAGGTTAGAGTTATAATGGATGATCAGGCCCTGGTCTGTATAGGTTGGAGTTATAATGTATGATCAGTCCCTCGTCTGTATAGGTTAGAGTTAGAATGGATGGTCTGTCCCTGGTCTGTACAGGTTAGAGTTATAATGGATGATCAGTCCCTGGTCTGTATAGGTTACAGTTAAAATGGATGATCAGTCCCTGGTCTGTATAGGTTAGAGTTATAATGGATGATCAGTCCCTGGTCTGTATAGGTTAGAGTTATAATGGTTGGTCAGTCCCTGGTCTGTATAGGTTACAGTGATAATGGATGATCAGTCCCTGGTCTGTATAGGTTAGAGCTATAATGGATGATCAGTCCCTGGTCTGTATAGGTTAGAGTTATAATGGATGATCAGGCCCTGGTCTGTAGAGGTTACAGTTATAATGGATGATCAGTCCCTGGTCTGTATAGGTTACAGTTATAATGGATGATCAGTCCCTGGTCTGTATAGGTTAGAGCTATAATGGATGATCAGTCCCTGGTCTGTATAGGTTAGAGTTATAATGGATGGTCAGGCCCTGGTCTGTATAGGTTAGAGTTATAATGGATGATCAGGCCCTGGTCTGTATAGGTTAGAGTTATAATGGATGGTCAGTCCCTGGTCTGTATAGGTTAGAGTTATAATGGATGATCAGGCCCTGGTCTGTATAGGTTAGAGTTATAATGGATAGTCAGTCCCTGGTCTGTATAGGTTAGAGTTATAATGGATGATCAGTCCCTGGTCTGTATAGGTTAGAGTTATATTGGATGATCAGGCCCTGGTCTGTATAGGTTAGAGCTATATTGGATGATCAGTCCCTGGTCTGTATAGGTTAGAGTTATAATGGATGGTCAGGCCCTGGTCTGTATAGGTTACAGTTATAATGGATGATCAGTCCCTGGTCTGTATAGGTTAGAGTTATAATGGATGGTCAGTCCCTAGTCTGTATAGGTTAGAGTTATAATGGATGGTCAGTCCCTGGTCTGTATAGGTTAGAGTTATAATGGATGGTCAGTCCCTGGTCTGTATAGGTTAGAGTTATAATGGATGATCAGGCCCTGGTCTGTACAGGTTAGAGTTATAATGGATGATCAGGGCCTGGTCTGTATAGGTTAGAGTTATAATGGATGGTCAGTCCCTGGTCTGTATAGGTTAGAGTTATAATGGATGATCAGGCCCTGGTCTGTATAGGTTAGAGTTATAATGGATGATCAGGGCCTGGTCTGTATAGGTTAGAGTTATAATGGATGGTCAGTCCCTGGTCTGTATAGGTTAGAGTTATAATGGATGATCAGACCCTGGTCTGTATAGGTTAGAGTTATAATGGATGATCAGGCCCTGGTCTGTATAGGTTGGAGTTATAATGTATGATCAGTCCCTCGTCTGTATAGGTTAGAGTTAGAATGGATGGTCAGTCCCTGGTCTGTACAGGTTAGAGTTATAATGGATGATCAGTCCCTGGTCTGTATAGGTTAGAGTTATAATGGATGATCAGGCCCTGGTCTGTAGAGGTTACAGTTATAATGGATGATCAGTCCCTGGTCTGTATAGGTTACAGTTATAATGGATGATCAGTCCCTGGTCTGTATAGGTTAGAGCTATAATGGATGATCAGTCCCTGGTCTGTATAGGTTAGAGTTATAATGGATGGTCAGGCCCTGGTCTGTATAGGTTAGAGTTATAATGGATGATCAGGCCCTGGTCTGTATAGGTTAGAGTTATAATGGATGGTCAGTCCCTGGTCTGTATAGGTTAGAGTTATAATGGATGATCAGGCCCTGGTCTGTATAGGTTAGAGTTATAATGGATAGTCAGTCCCTGGTCTGTATAGGTTAGAGTTATAATGGATGATCAGTCCCTGGTCTGTATAGGTTAGAGTTATATTGGATGATCAGGCCCTGGTCTGTATAGGTTAGAGCTATATTGGATGATCAGTCCCTGGTCTGTATAGGTTAGAGTTATAATGGATGGTCAGGCCCTGGTCTGTATAGGTTACAGTTATAATGGATGATCAGTCCCTGGTCTGTATAGGTTAGAGTTATAATGGATGGTCAGTCCCTAGTCTGTATAGGTTAGAGTTATAATGGATGGTCAGTCCCTGGTCTGTATAGGTTAGAGTTATAATGGATGGTCAGTCCCTGGTCTGTATAGGTTAGAGTTATAATGGATGGTCAGTCCCTGGTCTGTATAGGTTACAGTGATAATGGATGATCAGTCCCTGGTCTGTATAGGTTAGAGTTATAATGGATGATCAGTCCCTGGTCTGTATAGGTTAGAGTTATAATGGATGATCAGGCCCTGGTCTGTAGAGGTTACAGTTATAATGGATGATCAGTCCCTGGTCTGTATAGGTTAGAGTTATAATGGATGATCAGTCCCTGGTCTGTATAGGTTAGAGTTATAATGGATAGTCAGTCCCTGGTCTGTATAGGTTAGAGTTATAATGGATGATCAGTCCCTGGTCTGTATAGGTTAGAGTTATATTGGATGATCAGGCCCTGGTCTGTATAGGTTAGAGCTATATTGGATGATCAGTCCCTGGTCTGTATAGGTTAGAGTTATAATGGATGGTCAGGCCCTGGTCTGTATAGGTTACAGTTATAATGGATGATCAGTCCCTGGTCTGTATAGGTTAGAGTTATAATGGATGGTCAGTCCCTAGTCTGTATAGGTTAGAGTTATAATGGATGGTCAGTCCCTGGTCTGTATAGGTTAGAGTTATAATGGATGATCAGGCCCTGGTCTGTATAGGTTAGAGTTATAATGGATAGTCAGTCCCTGGTCTGTATAGGTTAGAGTTATAATGGATGATCAGTCCCTGGTCTGTATAGGTTAGAGTTATATTGGATGATCAGGCCCTGGTCTGTATAGGTTAGAGCTATATTGGATGATCAGTCCCTGGTCTGTATAGGTTAGAGTTATAATGGATGGTCAGGCCCTGGTCTGTATAGGTTACAGTTATAATGGATGATCAGTCCCTGGTCTGTATAGGTTAGAGTTATAATGGATGGTCAGTCCCTAGTCTGTATAGGTTAGAGTTATAATGGATGGTCAGTCCCTGGTCTGTATAGGTTAGAGTTATAATGGATGGTCAGTCCCTGGTCTGTATAGGTTACAGTTATAATGGATGATCAGTCCCTGGTCTGTATAGGTTAGAGTTATAATGGATGGTCAGTCCCTAGTCTGTATAGGTTAGAGTTATAATGGATGGTCAGTCCCTGGTCTGTATAGGTTAGAGTTATAATGGATGGTCAGTCCCTGGTCTGTATAGGTTAGAGTTATAATGGATGATCAGGCCCTGGTCTGTACAGGTTAGAGTTATAATGGATGATCAGGGCCTGGTCTGTATAGGTTAGAGTTATAATGGATGGTCAGTCCCTGGTCTGTATAGGTTAGAGTTATAATGGATGATCAGGCCCTGGTCTGTATAGGTTAGAGTTATAATGGATGATCAGGGCCTGGTCTGTATAGGTTAGAGTTATAATGGATGGTCAGTCCCTGGTCTGTATAGGTTAGAGTTATAATGGATGATCAGACCCTGGTCTGTATAGGTTAGAGTTATAATGGATGATCAGGCCCTGGTCTGTATAGGTTGGAGTTATAATGTATGATCAGTCCCTCGTCTGTATAGGTTAGAGTTAGAATGGATGGTCAGTCCCTGGTCTGTACAGGTTAGAGTTATAATGGATGATCAATCCCTGGTCTGTATAGGTTAGAGTTATAATGGATGATCAGGCCCTGGTCTGTAGAGGTTACAGTTATAATGGATGATCAGTCCCTGGTCTGTATAGGTTACAGTTATAATGGATGATCAGTCCCTGGTCTGTATAGGTTAGAGCTATAATGGATGATCAGTCCCTGGTCTGTATAGGTTAGAGTTATAATGGATGGTCAGGCCCTGGTCTGTATAGGTTAGAGTTATAATGGATGATCAGGCCCTGGTCTGTATAGGTTAGAGTTATAATGGATGGTCAGTCCCTGGTCTGTATAGGTTAGAGTTATAATGGATGATCAGGCCCTGGTCTGTATAGGTTAGAGTTATAATGGATAGTCAGTCCCTGGTCTGTATAGGTTAGAGTTATAATGGATGATCAGTCCCTGGTCTGTATAGGTTAGAGTTATATTGGATGATCAGGCCCTGGTCTGTATAGGTTAGAGCTATATTGGATGATCAGTCCCTGGTCTGTATAGGTTAGAGTTATAATGGATGGTCAGGCCCTGGTCTGTATAGGTTACAGTTATAATGGATGATCAGTCCCTGGTCTGTATAGGTTAGAGTTATAATGGATGGTCAGTCCCTAGTCTGTATAGGTTAGAGTTATAATGGATGGTCAGTCCCTGGTCTGTATAGGTTAGAGTTATAATGGATGGTCAGTCCCTGGTCTGTATAGGTTAGAGTTATAATGGATGGTCAGTCCCTGGTCTGTATAGGTTACAGTGATAATGGATGATCAGTCCCTGGTCTGTATAGGTTAGAGTTATAATGGATGATCAGTCCCTGGTCTGTATAGGTTAGAGTTATAATGGATGATCAGGCCCTGGTCTGTAGAGGTTACAGTTATAATGGATGATCAGTCCCTGGTCTGTATAGGTTAGAGTTATAATGGATGATCAGTCCCTGGTCTGTATAGGTTAGAGTTATAATGGATAGTCAGTCCCTGGTCTGTATAGGTTAGAGTTATAATGGATGATCAGTCCCTGGTCTGTATAGGTTAGAGTTATAATGGATGGTCAGTCCCTGGTCTGTATAGGTTAGAGTTATAATGGATGGTCAGTCCCTGGTCTGTATAGGTTAGAGTTATAATGGATGGTCAGTCCCTGGTCTGTATAGGTTACAGTGATAATGGATGATCAGTCCCTGGTCTGTATAGGTTAGAGCTATAATGGATGATCAGTCCCTGGTCTGTATAGGTTAGAGTTATAATGGATGATCAGGCCCTGGTCTGTAGAGGTTACAGTTATAATGGATGATCAGTCCCTGGTCTGTATAGGTTAGAGTTATAATGGATGATCAGTCCCTGGTCTGTATAGGTTAGAGCTATAATGGATGATCAGTCCCTGGTCTGTATAGGTTAGAGTTATAATGGATGGTCAGGCCCTGGTCTGTATAGGTTAGAGTTATAATGGATGATCAGGCCCTGGTCTGTATAGGTTAGAGTTATATTGGATGATCAGTCCCTGGTCTGTATAGGTTAGAGCTATATTGGATGATCAGTCCCTAGTCTGTATAGGTTAGAGTTATAATGGATGGTCAGTCCCTGGTCTGTATAGGTTAGAGTTATAATGGATGATCAGGCCCTGGTCTGTATAGGTTAGAGTTATAATGGATAGTCAGTCCCTGGTCTGTATAGGTTAGAGTTATAATGGATGATCAGTCCCTGGTCTGTATAGGTTAGAGTTATAATGGATGGTCAGGCCCTGGTCTGTATAGGTTACAGTTATAATGGATGATCAGTCCCTGGTCTGTATAGGTTAGAGTTATAATGGATGGTCAGTCCCTAGTCTGTATAGGTTAGAGTTATAATGGATGGTCAGTCCCTGGTCTGTATAGGTTAGAGTTATAATGGATGGTCAGTCCCTGGTCTGTATAGGTTAGAGTTATAATGGATGGTCAGTCCCTGGTCTGTGTAGGTTAGAGCTATATTGGATGATCAGTCCCTGGTCTGTATAGGTTAGAGTTATAATGGATGGTCAGGCCCTGGTCTGTATAGGTTACAGTTATAATGGATGATCAGTCCCTGGTCTGTATAGGTTAGAGTTATAATGGATGGTCAGTCCCTAGTCTGTATAGGTTAGAGTTATAATGGATGGTCAGTCCCTGGTCTGTATAGGTTAGAGTTATAATGGATGGTCAGTCCCTGGTCTGTATAGGTTAGAGTTATAATGGATGGTCAGTCCCTGGTCTGTATAGGTTACAGTGATAATGGATGATCAGTCCCTGGTCTGTATAGGTTAGAGCTATAATGGATGATCAGTCCCTGGTCTGTATAGGTTAGAGTTATAATGGATGATCAGGCCCTGGTCTGTAGAGGTTACAGTTATAATGGATGATCAGTCCCTGGTCTGTATAGGTTAGAGTTATAATGGATGATCAGTCCCTGGTCTGTATAGGTTAGAGTTATAATGGATAGTCAGTCCCTGGTCTGTATAGGTTAGAGTTATAATGGATGATCAGTCCCTGGTCTGTATAGGTTAGAGTTATATTGGATGATCAGGCCCTGGTCTGTATAGGTTAGAGCTATATTGGATGATCAGTCCCTGGTCTGTATAGGTTAGAGTTATAATGGATGGTCAGGCCCTGGTCTGTATAGGTTACAGTTATAATGGATGATCAGTCCCTGGTCTGTATAGGTTAGAGTTATAATGGATGGTCAGTCCCTAGTCTGTATAGGTTAGAGTTATAATGGATGGTCAGTCCCTGGTCTGTATAGGTTAGAGTTATAATGGATGGTCAGTCCCTGGTCTGTATAGGTTAGAGTTATAATGGATGGTCAGTCCCTGGTCTGTATAGGTTACAGTGATAATGGATGATCAGTCCCTGGTCTGTATAGGTTAGAGCTATAATGGATGATCAGTCCCTGGTCTGTATAGGTTAGAGTTATAATGGATGATCAGGCCCTGGTCTGTAGAGGTTACAGTTATAATGGATGATCAGTCCCTGGTCTGTATAGGTTAGAGTTATAATGGATGATCAGTCCCTGGTCTGTATAGGTTAGAGCTATAATGGATGATCAGTCCCTGGTCTGTATAGGTTAGAGTTATAATGGATGGTCAGGCCCTGGTCTGTATAGGTTAGAGTTATAATGGATGATCAGGCCCTGGTCTGTATAGGTTAGAGTTATATTGGATGATCAGTCCCTGGTCTGTATAGGTTAGAGCTATATTGGATGATCAGTCCCTAGTCTGTATAGGTTAGAGTTATAATGGATGGTCAGTCCCTGGTCTGTATAGGTTAGAGTTATAATGGATGATCAGGCCCTGGTCTGTATAGGTTAGAGTTATAATGGATAGTCAGTCCCTGGTCTGTATAGGTTAGAGTTATAATGGATGATCATTCCCTGGTCTGTATAGGTTAGAGTTATAATGGATGGTCAGGCCCTGGTCTGTATAGGTTACAGTTATAATGGATGATCAGTCCCTGGTCTGTATAGGTTAGAGTTATAATGGATGGTCAGTCCCTAGTCTGTATAGGTTAGAGTTATAATGGATGGTCAGTCCCTGGTCTGTATAGGTTAGAGTTATAATGGATGGTCAGTCCCTGGTCTGTATAGGTTAGAGTTATAATGGATGGTCAGTCCCTGGTCTGTGTAGGTTAGAGTTATAATGGATGATCAGACCCTGGTCTGTATAGGTTAGAGTTATAATGTATGATCAGGCCCTGGTCTGTATGGGTTAGAGTTATAATGGATGGTCAGTCCCTGGTCTGTATAGGTTAGAGTTATAATGGATGATCAGTCCCTGGTCTGTATACGTTAGAGTTATAATGAATGATCAGGCCCTGGTCTGTATAGGTTAGAGTTATATTGGGTGGTCAAGCCCTGGTCTGTATAGGTTAGAGTTATAATAGATGATCAGTCCCTGGTCTGTATATGTTAGAGTTATAATGGATGGTCAGTCCCTGGTCTTTATAGGTTAGAGTTATAATGGATGATCAGTCCCTGGTCTGTATTGGTTAGAGTTATAATGGATGGTCAGTCCCTGGTCTGTACATGTTAGAGTTATAATGGATGATCAGGCCCTGGTCTGTATAGGTTAGAGTTATAATGGATGATCAGTCCCTGGTCTGTATAGGTTACAGTTATAATGGATGATCAGTCCCTGGTCTGTATAGGTTAGAGTTATAATGGATGATCAGTCCCTGGTCTGTATAGGTTAGAGTTATAATGGATGGTCAGTCCCTGGTCTGTATAGGTTAGAGTTATAATGGATGATCAGGCCCTGGTCTGTATAGGTTAGAGTTATAATGGATGATCAGTCCCTGGTCTGTAAAGGGTACAGTTATAATGGATGGTCAGTCCCTGGTCTGTATAGGTTACAGTGATAATGGATGATCAGTCCCTGGTCTGTATAGGTTAGAGCTATAATGGATGATCAGGCCCTGGTCTGTATAGGTTAGAGTTATAATGGATGGTCAGTCCCTGGTCTGTATAGGTTAGAGTTATAATGGATGGTCAGGACCTGGTCTGTATAGGTTAGAGTTATAATGGATGATCAGGCCCTGGTCTGTATAGGTTAGAGTTATAATGGATGATCAGGCCCTGGTCTGTATAGGTTAGAGTTATAATGGATGATCAGGCCCTGGTCTGTATAGGTTAGAGTTATAATGGATGGTCAGTCCCTGGTCTGTATAGGTTAGAGTTATAATGGATGATCAGGCCCTGGTCTGTATAGGTTAGAGTTATAATGGATAGTCAGTCCCTGGTCTGTATAGGTTAGAGTTATAATGGATGATCAGTCCCTGGTCTGTATAGGTTAGAGTTATATTGGATGATCAGGCCCTGGTCTGTATAGGTTAGAGCTATATTGGATGATCAGTCCCTGGTCTGTATAGGTTAGAGTTATAATGGATGGTCAGGCCCTGGTCTGTATAGGTTACAGTTATAATGGATGATCAGTCCCTGGTCTGTATAGGTTAGAGTTATAATGGATGATCAGTCCCTGGTCTATATAGGTTAGAGTTATAATGGATGGTCAGTCCCTGGTCTGTATAGGTTAGAGTTATAATGGATGATCAGGCCCTGGTCTGTATAGGTTAGAGTTATATTGGATGATCAGTCCCTGGTCTGTAAAGGTTACAGTTATAATGGATGATCAGACCCTGGTCTGTATAGGTTAGAGTTATAATGTATGATCAGGCCCTGGTCTGTATGGGTTAGAGTTATAATGGATGATCAGTCCCTGGTCTGTATACGTTTGAGTTATAATGAATGATCAGGCCCTGGTCTGTATAGGTTAGAGTTATATTGGGTGGTCAAGCCCTGGTCTGTATAGGTTAGAGTTATAATGGATGGTCAGGACCTGGTCTGTATAGGTTAGAGTTATAATGGATGATCAGTCCCTGGTCTGTATAGGTTACAGTTATAATGGATGATCAGTCCCTGGTCTGTATAGGTTAGAGTTATAATGGATGATCAGTCCCTGGTCTATATAGGTTAGAGTTATAATGGATGGTCAGTCCCTGGTCTGTATAGGTTAGAGTTATAATGGATGATCAGGCCCTGGTCTGTATAGGTTAGAGTTATATTGGATGATCAGTCCCTGGTCTGTAAAGGTTACAGTTATAATGGATGATCAGTCCCTGGTCTGTATAGGTTACAGTGATAATGGATGATCAGTCCCTGGTCTGTATAGGTTAGAGCTATAATGGATGATCAGGCCCTGGTCTGTATAGGTTAGAGTTATAATGGATGGTCAGTCCCTGGTCTGTATAGGTTAGAGTTATAATGGATGGTCAGGACCTGGTCTGTATAGGTTAGAGTTATAATGGATGATCAGGCCCTGGTCTGTATAGGTTAGAGTTATAATGGATGATCAGACCCTGGTCTGTATAGGTTAGAGTTATAATGGATGATCAGGCCCTGGTCTGTATAGGTTAGAGTTATAATGGATGGTCAGTCCCTGGTCTGTATAGGTTAGAGTTATAATGGATGATCAGTCCCTGGTCTGTATAGGTTAGAGTTATAATGGATGGTCAGTCCCTGGTCTGTATAGGTTACAGTTATAATGGATGATCAGGCCCTGGTCTGTATAGGTTAGAGCTATATTGGATGATCAGTCCCTGGTCTGTATAGGTTAGAGTTATAATGGATGATCAGACCCTGGTCTGTATAGGTTAGAGTTATAATGTATGATCAGGCCCTGGTCTGTATGGGTTAGAGTTATAATGGATGGTCAGTCCCTGGTCTGTATAGGTTAGAGTTATAATGGATGATCAGTCCCTGGTCTGTATACGTTAGAGTTATAATGAATGATCAGGCCCTGGTCTGTATAGGTTAGAGTTATATTGGGTGGTCAAGCCCTGGTCTGTATAGGTTAGAGTTATAATAGATGATCAGTCCCTGGTCTGTATATGTTAGAGTTATAATGGATGGTCAGTCCCTGGTCTTTATAGGTTAGAGTTATAATGGATGATCAGTCCCTGGTCTGTATTGGTTAGAGTTATAATGGATGGTCAGTCCCTGGTCTGTACATGTTAGAGTTATAATGGATGATCAGGCCCTGGTCTGTATAGGTTAGAGTTATAATGGATGATCAGTCCCTGGTCTGTATAGGTTACAGTTATAATGGATGATCAGTCCCTGGTCTGTATAGGTTAGAGTTATAATGGATGATCAGTCCCTGGTCTGTATAGGTTAGAGTTATAATGGATGGTCAGTCCCTGGTCTGTATAGGTTAGAGTTATAATGGATGATCAGGCCCTGGTCTGTATAGGTTAGAGTTATAATGGATGATCAGTCCCTGGTCTGTAAAGGGTACAGTTATAATGGATGGTCAGTCCCTGGTCTGTATAGGTTACAGTGATAATGGATGATCAGTCCCTGGTCTGTATAGGTTAGAGCTATAATGGATGATCAGGCCCTGGTCTGTATAGGTTAGAGTTATAATGGATGGTCAGTCCCTGGTCTGTATAGGTTAGAGTTATAATGGATGGTCAGGACCTGGTCTGTATAGGTTAGAGTTATAATGGATGATCAGGCCCTGGTCTGTATAGGTTAGAGTTATAATGGATGATCAGGCCCTGGTCTGTATAGGTTAGAGTTATAATGGATGATCAGGCCCTGGTCTGTATAGGTTAGAGTTATAATGGATGGTCAGTCCCTGGTCTGTATAGGTTAGAGTTATAATGGATGATCAGGCCCTGGTCTGTATAGGTTAGAGTTATAATGGATAGTCAGTCCCTGGTCTGTATAGGTTAGAGTTATAATGGATGATCAGTCCCTGGTCTGTATAGGTTAGAGTTATATTGGATGATCAGGCCCTGGTCTGTATAGGTTAGAGCTATATTGGATGATCAGTCCCTGGTCTGTATAGGTTAGAGTTATAATGGATGGTCAGGCCCTGGTCTGTATAGGTTACAGTTATAATGGATGATCAGTCCCTGGTCTGTATAGGTTAGAGTTATAATGGATGATCAGTCCCTGGTCTATATAGGTTAGAGTTATAATGGATGGTCAGTCCCTGGTCTGTATAGGTTAGAGTTATAATGGATGATCAGGCCCTGGTCTGTATAGGTTAGAGTTATATTGGATGATCAGTCCCTGGTCTGTAAAGGTTACAGTTATAATGGATGATCAGACCCTGGTCTGTATAGGTTAGAGTTATAATGTATGATCAGGCCCTGGTCTGTATGGGTTAGAGTTATAATGGATGATCAGTCCCTGGTCTGTATACGTTTGAGTTATAATGAATGATCAGGCCCTGGTCTGTATAGGTTAGAGTTATATTGGGTGGTCAAGCCCTGGTCTGTATAGGTTAGAGTTATAATGGATGGTCAGGACCTGGTCTGTATAGGTTAGAGTTATAATGGATGATCAGTCCCTGGTCTGTATAGGTTACAGTTATAATGGATGATCAGTCCCTGGTCTGTATAGGTTAGAGTTATAATGGATGATCAGTCCCTGGTCTATATAGGTTAGAGTTATAATGGATGGTCAGTCCCTGGTCTGTATAGGTTAGAGTTATAATGGATGATCAGGCCCTGGTCTGTATAGGTTAGAGTTATATTGGATGATCAGTCCCTGGTCTGTAAAGGTTACAGTTATAATGGATGATCAGTCCCTGGTCTGTATAGGTTACAGTGATAATGGATGATCAGTCCCTGGTCTGTATAGGTTAGAGCTATAATGGATGATCAGGCCCTGGTCTGTATAGGTTAGAGTTATAATGGATGGTCAGTCCCTGGTCTGTATAGGTTAGAGTTATAATGGATGGTCAGGACCTGGTCTGTATAGGTTAGAGTTATAATGGATGATCAGGCCCTGGTCTGTATAGGTTAGAGTTATAATGGATGATCAGACCCTGGTCTGTATAGGTTAGAGTTATAATGGATGATCAGGCCCTGGTCTGTATAGGTTAGAGTTATAATGGATGGTCAGTCCCTGGTCTGTATAGGTTAGAGTTATAATGGATGATCAGTCCCTGGTCTGTATAGGTTAGAGTTATAATGGATGGTCAGTCCCTGGTCTGTATAGGTTACAGTTATAATGGATGATCAGGCCCTGGTCTGTATAGGTTAGAGCTATATTGGATGATCAGTCCCTGGTCTGTATAGGTTAGAGTTATAATTGATGGTCAGGCCCTGGTCTGTATAGGTTACAGTTATAATGGATGATCAGTCCCTGGTCTGTATAGGTTACAGTTATAATGGATGGTCAGTCCCTAGTCTGTATAGGTTAGAGTTATAATGGATGGTCAGTCCCTGGTCTATATAGGTTAGAGTTATAATGGATTGTCAGTCCCTGGTCTGTATAGGTTAGAGTTATAATGGATGGTCAGTCCCTGGTCTGTGTAGGTTAGAGTTATAATGGATGATCAGACCCTGGTCTGTATAGGTTAGAGTTATAATGTATGATCAGGCCCTGGTCTGTATAGGTTAGAGTTATATTGGGTGGTCAAGCCCTGGTCTGTATAGGTTAGAGTTATAATGGATGATCAGTCCCTGGTCTGTATATGTTAGAGTTAAAATGGATGGTCAGTCCCTGGTCTTTATAGGTTAGAGTTATAATGGATGATCAGTCCCTGGTCTGTATAGGTTAGAGTTATAATGGATGGTCAGTCCCTGGTCTGTACATGTTAGAGTTATAATGGATGATCAGGCCCTGGTCTGTATAGGTTAGAGTTATAATGGATGATCAGTCGCTGGTCTGTATAGGTTACAGTTATAATGGATGATCAGTCCCTGGTCTGTATAGGTTAGAGTTATAATGGATGATCAGTCCCTGGTCTGTATAGGTTAGAGTTATAATGGATGGTCAGTCCCTGGTCTGTATAGGTTAGAGTTATAATGGATGATCAGGCCCTGGTCTGTATAGGTTAGAGTTATAATGGATGATCAGTCCCTGGTCTGTAAAGGTTACAGTTATAATGGATGATCAGTCCCTGGTCTGTATAGGTTACAGTGATAATGGATGATCAGTCCCTGGTCTGTATAGGTTAGAGCTATAATGGATGATCAGGCCCTGGTCTGTATAGGTTAGAGTTATAATGGATGGTCAGTCCCTGGTCTGTATAGGTTAGAGTTATAATGGATGGTCAGTCCTTGGTCTGTATATGTTAGAGTTATAATGGATGGTCAGTCCCTGGTCTGTATAGGTTAGAGTTATAATGGATGATCAGACCCTGGTCTGTATAGGTTAGAGTTATAATGGATGGTCAGGCCCTGGTCTTTACAGGTTAGAGTTATAATGGATGGTCAGTCCCTGGTCTGTATAGGTTAGAGTTATAATGGATGATCAGTCCCTGGTCTGTATAGGTTAGAGTTATAATGGATGGTCAGTCCCTGGTATGTATAGGTTACAGTTATAATGGATGATCAGGCCCTGGTCTGTATAGGTTAGAGCTATATTGGATGATCAGTCCCTGGTCTGTATAGGTTACAGTTATAATTGATGGTCAGGCCCTGGTCTGTATAGGTTACAGTTATAATGGATGATCAGTCCCTGGTCTGTATAGGTTAGAGTTATAATGGATGGTCAGTCCCTAGTCTGTATAGGTTAGAGTTATAATGGATGGTCAGTCCCTGGTCTATATAGGTTAGAGTTATAATGGATGGTCAGTCCCTGGTCTGTATAGGTTAGAGTTATAATGTATGGTCAGTCCCTGGTCTGTGTAGGTTAGAGTTATAATGGATGATCAGACCCTGGTCTGTATAGGTTAGAGTTGTAATGTATGATCAGGCCCTGGTCTGTATGGGTTAGAGTTATAATGGATGATCAGTCCCTGGTCTGTATACGTTTGAGTTATAATGAATGATCAGGCCCTGGTCTGTATAGGTTAGAGTTATATTGGGTGGTCAAGCCCTGGTCTGTATAGGTTAGAGTTATAATGGATGATCAGTCCCTGGTCTGTATATGTTAGAGTTAAAATGGATGGTCAGTCCCTGGTCTTTATAGGTTAGAGTTATAATGGATGATCAGTCCCTGGTCTGTATAGGTTAGAGTTATAATGGATGGTCAGTCCCTGGTCTGTACATGTTAGAGTTATAATGGATGATCAGGCCCTGGTCTGTATAGGTTAGAGTTATAATGGATGATCAGTCGCTGGTCTGTATAGGTTACAGTTATAATGGATGATCAGTCCCTGGTCTGTATAGGTTAGAGTTATAATGGATGATCAGTCCCTGGTCTGTATAGGTTAGAGTTATAATGGATGGTCAGTCCCTGGTCTGTATAGGTTAGAGTTATAATGGATGGTCAGTCCTTGGTCTGTATATGTTAGAGTTATAATGGATGGTCAGTCCCTGGTCTGTATAGGTTAGAGTTATAATGGATGATCAGACCCTGGTCTGTATATGTTAGAGTTATAATGGATGGTCAGGCCCTGGTCTATATAGGTTAGAGTTATAATGGATGGTCAGTCCCTGGTCTGTATAGGTTAGAGTTATAATGGATGATCAGGCCCTGGTCTGTATAGGTTAGCGTTATATTGGATGATCAGTCCCTGGTCTGTAAAGGTTACAGTTATAATGGATGATCAGTCCCTGGTCTGTATAGGTTACAGTGATAATGGATGATCAGTCCCTGGTCTGTATAGGTTAGAGCTATAATGGATGATCAGGCCCTGGTCTGTATAGGTTAGAGTTATAATGGATGGTCAGTCCCTGGTCTGTATAGGTTAGAGTTATAATGGATGGTCAGGACCTGGTCTGTATAGGTTAGAGTTATAATGGATGATCAGGCCCTGGTCTGTATAGGTTAGAGTTATAATGGATGATCAGACCCTGGTCTGTATAGGTTAGAGTTATAATGGATGATCAGGCCCTGGTCTGTATAGGTTAGAGTTATAATGGATGGTCAGTCCATGGTCTGTATAGGTTAGAGTTATAATGGATGATCAGTCCCTGGTCTGTATAGGTTAGAGTTATAATGGATGGTCAGTCCCTGGTCTGTATAGGTTACAGTTATAATGGATGATCAGGCCCTGGTCTGTATAGGTTAGAGCTATATTGGATGATCAGTCCCTGGTCTGTATAGGTTAGAGTTATAATTGATGGTCAGGCCCTGGTCTGTATAGGTTACAGTTATAATGGATGATCAGTCCCTGGTCTGTATAGGTTAGAGTTATAATGGATGGTCAGTCCCTAGTCTGTATAGGTTAGAGTTATAATGGATGGTCAGTCCCTGGTCTATATAGGTTAGAGTTATAATGGATGGTCAGTCCCTGGTCTGTATAGGTTAGAGTTATAATGGATGGTCAGTCCCTGGTCTGTGTAGGTTAGAGTTATAATGGATGATCAGACCCTGGTCTGTATAGGTTAGAGTTATAATGTATGATCAGGCCCTGGTCTGTATAGGTTAGAGTTATATTGGGTGGTCAAGCCCTGGTCTGTATAGGTTAGAGTTATAATGGATGATCAGTCCCTGGTCTGTATATGTTAGAGTTAAAATGGATGGTCAGTCCCTGGTCTTTATAGGTTAGAGTTATAATGGATGATCAGTCCCTGGTCTGTATAGGTTAGAGTTATAATTGATGGTCAGTCCCTGGTCTGTACATGTTAGAGTTATAATGGATGATCAGGCCCTGGTCTGTATAGGTTAGAGTTATAATGGATGATCAGTCGCTGGTCTGTATAGGTTACAGTTATAATGGATGATCAGTCCCTGGTCTGTATAGGTTAGAGTTATAATGGATGGTCAGTCCCTGGTCTGTATAGGTTAGAGTTATAATGGATGATCAGGCCCTGGTCTGTATAGGTTAGAGTTATAATGGATGATCAGTCCCTGGTCTGTAAAGGTTACAGTTATAATGGATGATCAGTCCCTGGTCTGTATAGGTTACAGTGATAATGGATGATCAGTCCCTGGTCTGTATAGGTTAGAGCTATAATGGATGATCAGGCCCTGGTCTGTATAGGTTAGAGTTATAATGGATGGTCAGTCCCTGGTCTGTATAGGTTAGAGTTATAATGGATGGTCAGTCCTTGGTCTGTATATGTTAGAGTTATAATGGATGGTCAGTCCCTGGTCTGTATAGGTTAGAGTTATAATGGATGATCAGACCCTGGTCTGTATAGGTTAGAGTTATAATGGATGGTCAGGCCCTGGTCTTTACAGGTTAGAGTTATAATGGATGGTCAGTCCCTGGTCTGTATAGGTTAGAGTTATAATGGATGATCAGTCCCTGGTCTGTATAGGTTAGAGTTATAATGGATGGTCAGTCCCTGGTATGTATAGGTTACAGTTATAATGGATGATCAGTCCCTGGTCTGTATAGGTTAGAGTTATAATGGATGGTCAGTCCCTAGTCTGTATAGGTTAGAGTTATAATGGATGGTCAGTCCCTGGTCTATATAGGTTAGAGTTATAATGGATGGTCAGTCCCTGGTCTGTATAGGTTAGAGTTATAATGGATGGTCAGTCCCTGGTCTGTGTAGGTTAGAGTTATAATGGATGATCAGACCCTGGTCTGTATAGGTTAGAGTTATAATGTATGATCAGGCCCTGGTCTGTATAGGTTAGAGTTATATTGGGTGGTCAAGCCCTGGTCTGTATAGGTTAGAGTTATAATGGATGATCAGTCCCTGGTCTGTATATGTTAGAGTTAAAATGGATGGTCAGTCCCTGGTCTTTATAGGTTAGAGTTATAATGGATGATCAGTCCCTGGTCTGTATAGGTTAGAGTTATAATGGATGGTCAGTCCCTGGTCTGTACATGTTAGAGTTATAATGGATGATCAGGCCCTGGTCTGTATAGGTTAGAGTTATAATGGATGATCAGTCGCTGGTCTGTATAGGTTACAGTTATAATGGATGATCAGTCCCTGGTCTGTATAGGTTAGAGTTATAATGGATGGTCAGTCCCTGGTCTGTATAGGTTAGAGTTATAATGGATGATCAGGCCCTGGTCTGTATAGGTTAGAGTTATAATGGATGATCAGTCCCTGGTCTGTAAAGGTTACAGTTATAATGGATGATCAGTCCCTGGTCTGTATAGGTTACAGTGATAATGGATGATCAGTCCCTGGTCTGTATAGGTTAGAGCTATAATGGATGATCAGGCCCTGGTCTGTATAGGTTAGAGTTATAATGGATGGTCAGTCCCTGGTCTGTATAGGTTAGAGTTATAATGGATGGTCAGTCCTTGGTCTGTATATGTTAGAGTTATAATGGATGGTCAGTCCCTGGTCTGTATAGGTTAGAGTTATAATGGATGATCAGACCCTGGTCTGTATAGGTTAGAGTTATAATGGATGGTCAGGCCCTGATCTTTACAGGTTAGAGTTATAATGGATGGTCAGTCCCTGGTCTGTATAGGTTAGAGTTATAATGGATGATCAGTCCCTGGTCTGTATAGGTTAGAGTTATAATGGATGGTCAGTCCCTGGTATGTATAGGTTACAGTTATAATGGATGATCAGTCCCTGGTCTGTATAGGTTAGAGTTATAATGGATGGTCAGTCCCTAGTCTGTATAGGTTAGAGTTATAATGGATGGTCAGTCCCTGGTCTATATAGGTTAGAGTTATAATGGATGGTCAGTCCCTGGTCTGTATAGGTTAGAGTTATAATGGATGGTCAGTCCCTGGTCTGTGTAGGTTAGAGTTATAATGGATGATCAGACCCTGGTCTGTATAGGTTAGAGTTATAATGTATGATCAGGCCCTGGTCTGTATAGGTTAGAGTTATATTGGGTGGTCAAGCCCTGGTCTGTATAGGTTAGAGTTATAATGGATGATCAGTCCCTGGTCTGTATATGTTAGAGTTAAAATGGATGGTCAGTCCCTGGTCTTTATAGGTTAGAGTTATAATGGATGATCAGTCCCTGGTCTGTATAGGTTAGAGTTATAATGGATGGTCAGTCCCTGGTCTGTACATGTTAGAGTTATAATGGATGATCAGGCCCTGGTCTGTATAGGTTAGAGTTATAATGGATGATCAGTCGCTGGTCTGTATAGGTTACAGTTATAATGGATGATCAGTCCCTGGTCTGTATAGGTTAGAGTTATAATGGATGGTCAGTCCCTGGTCTGTATAGGTTAGAGTTATAATGGATGATCAGGCCCTGGTCTGTATAGGTTAGAGTTATAATGGATGATCAGTCCCTGGTCTGTAAAGGTTACAGTTATAATGGATGATCAGTCCCTGGTCTGTATAGGTTACAGTGATAATGGATGATCAGTCCCTGGTCTGTATAGGTTAGAGCTATAATGGATGATCAGGCCCTGGTCTGTATAGGTTAGAGTTATAATGGATGGTCAGTCCCTGGTCTGTATAGGTTAGAGTTATAATGGATGGTCAGTCCTTGGTCTGTATATGTTAGAGTTATAATGGATGGTCAGTCCCTGGTCTGTATAGGTTAGAGTTATAATGGATGATCAGACCCTGGTCTGTATAGGTTAGAGTTATAATGGATGGTCAGGCCCTGGTCTTTACAGGTTAGAGTTATAATGGATGGTCAGTCCCTGGTCTGTATAGGTTAGAGTTATAATGGATGATCAGTCCCTGGTCTGTATAGGTTAGAGTTATAATGGATGGTCAGTCCCTGGTATGTATAGGTTACAGTTATAATGGATGATCAGGCCCTGGTCTGTATAGGTTACAGTTATAATGGATGATCAGTCCCTGGTCTGTATAGGTTAGAGTTATAATGGATGATCAGTCCCTGGTCTGTATAGGTTAGAGTTATAATGGATGGTCAGTCCCTGGTATGTATAGGTTACAGTTATAATGGATGATCAGGCCCTGGTCTGTATAGGTTAGAGCTATATTGGATGATCAGTCCCTGGTCTGTATAGGTTACAGTTATAATTGATGGTCAGGCCCTGGTCTGTATAGGTTACAGTTATAATGGATGATCAGTCCCTGGTCTGTATAGGTTAGAGTTATAATGGATGGTCAGTCCCTAGTCTGTATAGGTTAGAGTTATAATGGATGGTCAGTCCCTGGTCTATATAGGTTAGAGTTATAATGGATGGTCAGTCCCTGGTCTGTATAGGTTAGAGTTATAATGTATGGTCAGTCCCTGGTCTGTGTAGGTTAGAGTTATAATGGATGATCAGACCCTGGTCTGTATAGGTTAGAGTTGTAATGTATGATCAGGCCCTGGTCTGTATGGGTTAGAGTTATAATGGATGATCAGTCCCTGGTCTGTATACGTTTGAGTTATAATGAATGATCAGGCCCTGGTCTGTATAGGTTAGAGTTATATTGGGTGGTCAAGCCCTGGTCTGTATAGGTTAGAGTTATAATGGATGATCAGTCCCTGGTCTGTATATGTTAGAGTTAAAATGGATGGTCAGTCCCTGGTCTTTATAGGTTAGAGTTATAATGGATGATCAGTCCCTGGTCTGTATAGGTTAGAGTTATAATGGATGGTCAGTCCCTGGTCTGTACATGTTAGAGTTATAATGGATGATCAGGCCCTGGTCTGTATAGGTTAGAGTTATAATGGATGATCAGTCGCTGGTCTGTATAGGTTACAGTTATAATGGATGATCAGTCCCTGGTCTGTATAGGTTAGAGTTATAATGGATGATCAGTCCCTGGTCTGTATAGGTTAGAGTTATAATGGATGGTCAGTCCCTGGTCTGTATAGGTTAGAGTTATAATGGATGGTCAGTCCTTGGTCTGTATATGTTAGAGTTATAATGGATGGTCAGTCCCTGGTCTGTATAGGTTAGAGTTATAATGGATGATCAGACCCTGGTCTGTATATGTTAGAGTTATAATGGATGGTCAGGCCCTGGTCTATATAGGTTAGAGTTATAATGGATGGTCAGTCCCTGGTCTGTATAGGTTAGAGTTATAATGGATGATCAGGCCCTGGTCTGTATAGGTTAGCGTTATATTGGATGATCAGTCCCTGGTCTGTAAAGGTTACAGTTATAATGGATGATCAGTCCCTGGTCTGTATAGGTTACAGTGATAATGGATGATCAGTCCCTGGTCTGTATAGGTTAGAGCTATAATGGATGATCAGGCCCTGGTCTGTATAGGTTAGAGTTATAATGGATGGTCAGTCCCTGGTCTGTATAGGTTAGAGTTATAATGGATGGTCAGGACCTGGTCTGTATAGGTTAGAGTTATAATGGATGATCAGGCCCTGGTCTGTATAGGTTAGAGTTATAATGGATGATCAGACCCTGGTCTGTATAGGTTAGAGTTATAATGGATGATCAGGCCCTGGTCTGTATAGGTTAGAGTTATAATGGATGGTCAGTCCATGGTCTGTATAGGTTAGAGTTATAATGGATGATCAGTCCCTGGTCTGTATAGGTTAGAGTTATAATGGATGGTCAGTCCCTGGTCTGTATAGGTTACAGTTATAATGGATGATCAGGCCCTGGTCTGTATAGGTTAGAGCTATATTGGATGATCAGTCCCTGGTCTGTATAGGTTAGAGTTATAATTGATGGTCAGGCCCTGGTCTGTATAGGTTACAGTTATAATGGATGATCAGTCCCTGGTCTGTATAGGTTAGAGTTATAATGGATGGTCAGTCCCTAGTCTGTATAGGTTAGAGTTATAATGGATGGTCAGTCCCTGGTCTATATAGGTTAGAGTTATAATGGATGGTCAGTCCCTGGTCTGTATAGGTTAGAGTTATAATGGATGGTCAGTCCCTGGTCTGTGTAGGTTAGAGTTATAATGGATGATCAGACCCTGGTCTGTATAGGTTAGAGTTATAATGTATGATCAGGCCCTGGTCTGTATAGGTTAGAGTTATATTGGGTGGTCAAGCCCTGGTCTGTATAGGTTAGAGTTATAATGGATGATCAGTCCCTGGTCTGTATATGTTAGAGTTAAAATGGATGGTCAGTCCCTGGTCTTTATAGGTTAGAGTTATAATGGATGATCAGTCCCTGGTCTGTATAGGTTAGAGTTATAATTGATGGTCAGTCCCTGGTCTGTACATGTTAGAGTTATAATGGATGATCAGGCCCTGGTCTGTATAGGTTAGAGTTATAATGGATGATCAGTCGCTGGTCTGTATAGGTTACAGTTATAATGGATGATCAGTCCCTGGTCTGTATAGGTTAGAGTTATAATGGATGGTCAGTCCCTGGTCTGTATAGGTTAGAGTTATAATGGATGATCAGGCCCTGGTCTGTATAGGTTAGAGTTATAATGGATGATCAGTCCCTGGTCTGTAAAGGTTACAGTTATAATGGATGATCAGTCCCTGGTCTGTATAGGTTACAGTGATAATGGATGATCAGTCCCTGGTCTGTATAGGTTAGAGCTATAATGGATGATCAGGCCCTGGTCTGTATAGGTTAGAGTTATAATGGATGGTCAGTCCCCGGTCTGTATAGGTTAGAGTTATAATGGATGGTCAGTCCTTGGTCTGTATATGTTAGAGTTATAATGGATGGTCAGTCCCTGGTCTGTATAGGTTAGAGTTATAATGGATGATCAGACCCTGGTCTGTATAGGTTAGAGTTATAATGGATGGTCAGGCCCTGGTCTTTACAGGTTAGAGTTATAATGGATGGTCAGTCCCTGGTCTGTATAGGTTAGAGTTATAATGGATGATCAGTCCCTGGTCTGTATAGGTTAGAGTTATAATGGATGGTCAGTCCCTGGTATGTATAGGTTACAGTTATAATGGATGATCAGTCCCTGGTCTGTATAGGTTAGAGTTATAATGGATGGTCAGTCCCTAGTCTGTATAGGTTAGAGTTATAATGGATGGTCAGTCCCTGGTCTATATAGGTTAGAGTTATAATGGATGGTCAGTCCCTGGTCTGTATAGGTTAGAGTTATAATGGATGGTCAGTCCCTGGTCTGTGTAGGTTAGAGTTATAATGGATGATCAGACCCTGGTCTGTATAGGTTAGAGTTATAATGTATGATCAGGCCCTGGTCTGTATAGGTTAGAGTTATATTGGGTGGTCAAGCCCTGGTCTGTATAGGTTAGAGTTATAATGGATGATCAGTCCCTGGTCTGTATATGTTAGAGTTAAAATGGATGGTCAGTCCCTGGTCTTTATAGGTTAGAGTTATAATGGATGATCAGTCCCTGGTCTGTATAGGTTAGAGTTATAATGGATGGTCAGTCCCTGGTCTGTACATGTTAGAGTTATAATGGATGATCAGGCCCTGGTCTGTATAGGTTAGAGTTATAATGGATGATCAGTCGCTGGTCTGTATAGGTTACAGTTATAATGGATGATCAGTCCCTGGTCTGTATAGGTTAGAGTTATAATGGATGGTCAGTCCCTGGTCTGTATAGGTTAGAGTTATAATGGATGATCAGGCCCTGGTCTGTATAGGTTAGAGTTATAATGGATGATCAGTCCCTGGTCTGTAAAGGTTACAGTTATAATGGATGATCAGTCCCTGGTCTGTATAGGTTACAGTGATAATGGATGATCAGTCCCTGGTCTGTATAGGTTAGAGCTATAATGGATGATCAGGCCCTGGTCTGTATAGGTTAGAGTTATAATGGATGGTCAGTCCCTGGTCTGTATAGGTTAGAGTTATAATGGATGGTCAGTCCTTGGTCTGTATATGTTAGAGTTATAATGGATGGTCAGTCCCTGGTCTGTATAGGTTAGAGTTATAATGGATGATCAGACCCTGGTCTGTATAGGTTAGAGTTATAATGGATGGTCAGGCCCTGATCTTTACAGGTTAGAGTTATAATGGATGGTCAGTCCCTGGTCTGTATAGGTTAGAGTTATAATGGATGATCAGTCCCTGGTCTGTATAGGTTAGAGTTATAATGGATGGTCAGTCCCTGGTATGTATAGGTTACAGTTATAATGGATGATCAGTCCCTGGTCTGTATAGGTTAGAGTTATAATGGATGGTCAGTCCCTAGTCTGTATAGGTTAGAGTTATAATGGATGGTCAGTCCCTGGTCTATATAGGTTAGAGTTATAATGGATGGTCAGTCCCTGGTCTGTATAGGTTAGAGTTATAATGGATGGTCAGTCCCTGGTCTGTGTAGGTTAGAGTTATAATGGATGATCAGACCCTGGTCTGTATAGGTTAGAGTTATAATGTATGATCAGGCCCTGGTCTGTATAGGTTAGAGTTATATTGGGTGGTCAAGCCCTGGTCTGTATAGGTTAGAGTTATAATGGATGATCAGTCCCTGGTCTGTATATGTTAGAGTTAAAATGGATGGTCAGTCCCTGGTCTTTATAGGTTAGAGTTATAATGGATGATCAGTCCCTGGTCTGTATAGGTTAGAGTTATAATGGATGGTCAGTCCCTGGTCTGTACATGTTAGAGTTATAATGGATGATCAGGCCCTGGTCTGTATAGGTTAGAGTTATAATGGATGATCAGTCGCTGGTCTGTATAGGTTACAGTTATAATGGATGATCAGTCCCTGGTCTGTATAGGTTAGAGTTATAATGGATGGTCAGTCCCTGGTCTGTATAGGTTAGAGTTATAATGGATGATCAGGCCCTGGTCTGTATAGGTTAGAGTTATAATGGATGATCAGTCCCTGGTCTGTAAAGGTTACAGTTATAATGGATGATCAGTCCCTGGTCTGTATAGGTTACAGTGATAATGGATGATCAGTCCCTGGTCTGTATAGGTTAGAGCTATAATGGATGATCAGGCCCTGGTCTGTATAGGTTAGAGTTATAATGGATGGTCAGTCCCTGGTCTGTATAGGTTAGAGTTATAATGGATGGTCAGTCCTTGGTCTGTATATGTTAGAGTTATAATGGATGGTCAGTCCCTGGTCTGTATAGGTTAGAGTTATAATGGATGATCAGACCCTGGTCTGTATAGGTTAGAGTTATAATGGATGGTCAGGCCCTGGTCTTTACAGGTTAGAGTTATAATGGATGGTCAGTCCCTGGTCTGTATAGGTTAGAGTTATAATGGATGATCAGTCCCTGGTCTGTATAGGTTAGAGTTATAATGGATGGTCAGTCCCTGGTCTGTATAGGTTACAGTTATAATGGATGATCAGGCCCTGGTCTGTATAGGTTACAGTTATAATGGATGATCAGTCCCTGGTCTGTATAGGTTAGAGTTATAATGGATGGTCAGTCCCTAGTCTGTATAGGTTAGAGTTATAATGGATGGTCAGTCCCTGGTCTATATAGGTTAGAGTTATAATGGATGGTCAGTCCCTGGTCTGTATAGGTTAGAGTTATAATGGATGGTCAGTCCCTGGTCTGTGTAGGTTAGAGTTATAATGGATGATCAGACCCTGGTCTGTATAGGTTAGAGTTGTAATGTATGATCAGGCCCTGGTCTGTATGGGTTAGAGTTATAATGGATGGTCAGTCCCTGGTCTGTGTAGGTTAGAGTTATAATGGATGATCAGACCCTGGTCTGTATAGGTTAGAGTTATAATGTATGATCAGGCCCTGGTCTGTATAGGTTAGAGTTATATTGGGTGGTCAAGCCCTGGTCTGTATAGGTTAGAGTTATAATGGATGATCAGTCCCTGGTCTGTATATGTTAGAGTTAAAATGGATGGTCAGTCCCTGGTCTTTATAGGTTAGAGTTATAATGGATGATCAGTCCCTGGTCTGTATAGGTTAGAGTTATAATGGATGGTCAGTCCCTGGTCTGTACATGTTAGAGTTATAATGGATGATCAGGCCCTGGTCTGTATAGGTTAGAGTTATAATGGATGATCAGTCGCTGGTCTGTATAGGTTACAGTTATAATGGATGATCAGTCCCTGGTCTGTATAGGTTAGAGTTATAATGGATGGTCAGTCCCTGGTCTGTATAGGTTAGAGTTATAATGGATGATCAGGCCCTGGTCTGTATAGGTTAGAGTTATAATGGATGATCAGTCCCTGGTCTGTAAAGGTTACAGTTATAATGGATGATCAGTCCCTGGTCTGTATAGGTTACAGTGATAATGGATGATCAGTCCCTGGTCTGTATAGGTTAGAGCTATAATGGATGATCAGGCCCTGGTCTGTATAGGTTAGAGTTATAATGGATGGTCAGTCCCTGGTCTGTATAGGTTAGAGTTATAATGGATGGTCAGTCCTTGGTCTGTATATGTTAGAGTTATAATGGATGGTCAGTCCCTGGTCTGTATAGGTTAGAGTTATAATGGATGATCAGACCCTGGTCTGTATAGGTTAGAGTTATAATGGATGGTCAGGCCCTGGTCTTTACAGGTTAGAGTTATAATGGATGGTCAGTCCCTGGTCTGTATAGGTTAGAGTTATAATGGATGATCAGTCCCTGGTCTGTATAGGTTAGAGTTATAATGGATGGTCAGTCCCTGGTATGTATAGGTTACAGTTATAATGGATGATCAGTCCCTGGTCTGTATAGGTTAGAGTTATAATGGATGGTCAGTCCCTAGTCTGTATAGGTTAGAGTTATAATGGATGGTCAGTCCCTGGTCTATATAGGTTAGAGTTATAATGGATGGTCAGTCCCTGGTCTGTATAGGTTAGAGTTATAATGGATGGTCAGTCCCTGGTCTGTGTAGGTTAGAGTTATAATGGATGATCAGACCCTGGTCTGTATAGGTTAGAGTTATAATGTATGATCAGGCCCTGGTCTGTATAGGTTAGAGTTATATTGGGTGGTCAAGCCCTGGTCTGTATAGGTTAGAGTTATAATGGATGATCAGTCCCTGGTCTGTATATGTTAGAGTTAAAATGGATGGTCAGTCCCTGGTCTTTATAGGTTAGAGTTATAATGGATGATCAGTCCCTGGTCTGTATAGGTTAGAGTTATAATGGATGGTCAGTCCCTGGTCTGTACATGTTAGAGTTATAATGGATGATCAGGCTCTGGTCTGTATAGGTTAGAGTTATAATGGATGATCAGTCGCTGGTCTGTATAGGTTACAGTTATAATGGATGATCAGTCCCTGGTCTGTATAGGTTAGAGTTATAATGGATGGTCAGTCCCTGGTCTGTATAGGTTAGAGTTATAATGGATGATCAGGCCCTGGTCTGTATAGGTTAGAGTTATAATGGATGATCAGTCCCTGGTCTGTAAAGGTTACAGTTATAATGGATGATCAGTCCCTGGTCTGTATAGGTTACAGTGATAATGGATGATCAGTCCCTGGTCTGTATAGGTTAGAGCTATAATGGATGATCAGGCCCTGGTCTGTATAGGTTAGAGTTATAATGGATGGTCAGTCCCTGGTCTGTATAGGTTAGAGTTATAATGGATGGTCAGTCCTTGGTCTGTATATGTTAGAGTTATAATGGATGGTCAGTCCCTGGTCTGTATAGGTTAGAGTTATAATGGATGATCAGACCCTGGTCTGTATAGGTTAGAGTTATAATGGATGGTCAGGCCCTGGTCTTTACAGGTTAGAGTTATAATGGATGGTCAGTCCCTGGTCTGTATAGGTTAGAGTTATAATGGATGATCAGTCCCTGGTCTGTATAGGTTAGAGTTATAATGGATGGTCAGTCCCTGGTATGTATAGGTTACAGTTATAATGGATGATCAGGCCCTGGTCTGTATAGGTTACAGTTATAATGGATGATCAGTCCCTGGTCTGTATAGGTTAGAGTTATAATGGATGGTCAGTCCCTAGTCTGTATAGGTTAGAGTTATAATGGATGGTCAGTCCCTGGTCTATATAGGTTAGAGTTATAATGGATGGTCAGTCCCTGGTCTGTATAGGTTAGAGTTATAATGGATGGTCAGTCCCTGGTCTGTGTAGGTTAGAGTTATAATGGATGATCAGACCCTGGTCTGTATAGGTTAGAGTTGTAATGTATGATCAGGCCCTGGTCTGTATGGGTTAGAGTTATAATGGATGATCAGTCCCTGGTCTGTATACGTTTGAGTTATAATGAATGATCAGGCCCTGGTCTGTATAGGTTAGAGTTATATTGGGTGGTCAAGCCCTGGTCTGTATAGGTTAGAGTTATAATGGATGATCAGTCCCTGGTCTGTATATGTTAGAGTTAAAATGGATGGTCAGTCCCTGGTCTTTATAGGTTAGAGTTATAATGGATGATCAGTCCCTGGTCTGTATAGGTTAGAGTTATAATGGATGGTCAGTCCCTGGTCTGTACATGTTAGAGTTATAATGGATGATCAGGCCCTGGTCTGTATAGGTTAGAGTTATAATGGATGATCAGTCGCTGGTCTGTATAGGTTACAGTTATAATGGATGATCAGTCCCTGGTCTGTATAGGTTAGAGTTATAATGGATGATCAGTCCCTGGTCTGTATAGGTTAGAGTTATAATGGATGGTCAGTCCCTGGTCTGTATAGGTTAGAGTTATAATGGATGGTCAGTCCTTGGTCTGTATATGTTAGAGTTATAATGGATGGTCAGTCCCTGGTCTGTATAGGTTAGAGTTATAATGGATGATCAGACCCTGGTCTGTGTATGTTAGAGTTATAATGGATGGTCAGGCCCTGGTCTTTACAGGTTAGAGTTATAATGGATGGTCAGTCCCTGGTCTGTATAGGTTAGAGTTATAATGGATGATCAGTCCCTGGTCTGTATAGGTTAGAGTTATAATGGATGGTCAGTCCCTGGTCTGTATAGGTTACAGTTATAATGGATGATCAGGCCCTGGTCTGTATAGTTTAGAGCTATATTGGATGATCAGTCCCTGGTCTGTATAGGTTAGAGTTATAATGGATGGTCAGGCGCTGGTCTGTATAGGTTACAGTTATAATGGATGATCAGTCCCTGGTCTGTATAGGTTAGAGTTATAATGGATGATCAGTCCCTGGTCTGTATAGGTTAGAGTTATAATGGATGGTCAGTCCCTGGTCTGTATAGGTTAGAGTTATAATGGATGATCAGGCCCTGGTCTGTATAGGTTAGAGTTATAATGGATGATCAGTCCCTGGTCTGTAAAGGTTACAGTTATAATGGATGATCAGTCCCTGGTCTGTATAGGTTACAGTGATAATGGATGATCAGTCCCTGGTCTGTATAGGTTAGAGCTATAATGGATGATCCGGCCCTGGTCTGTATAGGTTAGAGATATAATGGATGGTCAGTCCCTGGTCTGTATAGGTTAGAGTTATAATGGATGGTCAGTCCTTGGTCTGTATATGTTAGAGTTATAATGGATGGTCAGTCCCTGGTCTGTATAGGTTAGAGTTATAATGGATGATCTGTATAGGTTAGAGTTATAATGGATGGTCAGGCCCTGGTCTGTATAGGTTAGAGTTAGAATGGATGATCAGTCCCTGGTCTGTATAGGTTACAATTATAATGGATGATCAGTCCCTGGTCTGTATAGGTTAGAGTTATAATGGATGATCAGTCCCTGGTCTGTATAGGTTAGAGTTATAATGGATGGTCAGTCCCTGGTCTGTATAGGTTAGAGTTATAATGGATGATTAGGCCCTGGTCTGTATAGGTTAGAGTTATAACGGATGATCAGGCCCTGGTCTGTATAGGTTACAGTTATAATGGATGATCAGTCCCTGGTCTGTATAGGTTACAGTTATAATGGATAATCAGTCCCTGGTCTGTATAGGTTAGAGTTATAATGGATGATCAGTCCCTGGTCTGTATAGGTTAGAGTTATAATGAATGATCAGTCCCTGGTCTGTATAGGTTAGAGTTATAATGAATGGTCGGTCCCTGGTCTTTATAGGTTAGAGTTATAATGGATGATCAGGCCCTGGTCTGTATAGGTTACAATTATAATGGATGATCAGGCCCTGGTCTGTATAGGTTAGAGTTATAATGGATGGTCAGGCCCTGGTCTTTACAGGTTAGAGTTATAATGGATGGTCAGTCCCTGGTCTGTATAGGTTAGAGTTATAATGGATGATCAGTCCCTGGTCTGTATAGGTTAGAGTTATAATGGATGATCAGTCCCTGGTCTGTATAGGTTAGAGTTATAATGGATGGTCAGTCCCTGGTCTGTATAGGTTACAGTTATAATGGATGATCAGGCCCTGGTCTGTATAGGTTAGAGCTATATTGGATGATCAGTCCCTGGTCTGTATAGGTTCAAGTTATAATTGATGGTCAGGCCCTGGTCTGTATAGGTTACAGTTATAATGGATGATCAGTCCCTGGTCTGTATAGGTTAGAGTTATAATGGATGGTCAGTCCCTAGTCTGTATAGGTTAGAGTTATAATGGATGGTCAGTCCCTGGTCTGTATAGGTTAGAGTTATAATGGATGATCAGGCCCTGGTCTGTACAGGTTAGAGTTATAATGGATGATCAGGGCCTGGTCTGTATAGGTTAGAGTTATAATGGATGGTCAGTCCCTGGTCTGTATAGGTTAGAGTTATAATGGATGATCAGGCCCTGGTCTGTATAGGTTAGAGTTATAATGGATGATCAGGGCCTGGTCTGTATAGGTTAGAGTTATAATGGATGGTCAGTCCCTGGTCTGTATAGGTTAGAGTTATAATGGATGATCAGACCCTGGTCTGTATAGGTTAGAGTTATAATAGATGATCAGGCCCTGGTCTGTATAGGTTGGAGCTATATTGGATGATCAGTCCCTGGTCTGTATAGGTTCGAGTTATAATTGATGGTCAGGCCCTGGTCTGTATAGGTTACAGTTATAATGGATGATCAGTCCCTGGTCTGTATAGGTTAGAGTTATAATGGATGGTCAGTCCCTGGTCTGTATAGGTTAGAGTTATAATGGATGATCAGGCCCTGGTCTGTACAGGTTAGAGTTATAATGGATGATCAGGGCCTGGTCTGTATAGGTTAGAGTTATAATGGATGGTTAGTCCCTGGTCTGTATAGGTTAGAGTTATAATGGATGATCAGGCCCTGGTCTGTATAGGTTAGAGTTATAATGGATGATCAGGGCCTGGTCTGTATAGGTTAGAGTTATAATGGATGGTCAGTCCCTGGTCTGTATAGGTTAGAGTTATAATGGATGATCAGACCCTGGTCTGTATAGGTTAGAGTTATAATGGATGATCAGGCCCTGGTCTGTATAGGTTGGAGTTATAATGTATGATCAGTCCCTCGTCTGTATAGGTTAGAGTTATAATGGATGGTCAGTCCCTGGTCTGTACAGGTTAGAGTTATAATGGATGATCAGTCCCTGGTCTGTATAGGTTACAGTTAGAATGGATGATCAGTCCCTGGTCTGTATAGGTTAGAGTTATAATGGATGATCAGTCCCTGGTCTGTATAGGTTAGAGTTATAATGGATGGTCAGTCCCTGGTCTGTATAGGTTATAGTGATAATGGATGATCAGTCCCTGGTCTGTATAGGTTAGAGCTATAATGGATGATCAGTCCCTGGTCTGTATAGGTTAGAGTTATAATGGATGATCAGGCCCTGGTCTGTAGAGGTTACAGTTATAATGGATGATCAGTCCCTGGTCTGTATAGGTTACAGTTATAATGGATGATCAGTCCCTGGTCTGTATAGGTTAGAGCTATAATGGATGATCAGTCCCTGGTCTGTATAGGTTAGAGTTATAATGGATGGTCAGGCCCTGGTCTGTATAGGTTAGAGTTATAATGGATGATCAGGCCCTGGTCTGTATAGGTTAGAGTTATAATGGATGGTCAGTCCCTGGTCTGTATAGGTTAGAGTTATAATGGATGATCAGGCCCTGGTCTGTATAGGTTAGAGTTATAATGGATAGTCAGTCCCTGGTCTGTATAGGTTAGAGTTATAATGGATGATCAGTCCCTGGTCTGTATAGGTTAGAGTTATATTGGATGATCAGGCCCTGGTCTGTATAGGTTAGAGTTATAATGGATGATCAGTCCCTGGTCTGTATAGGTTAGAGTTATAGTGGATGGTCAGGCCCTGGTCTGTATAGGTTAGAGTTATAATGGATGATCAGTCCCTGGTCTGTATAGGTTAGAGTTATAATGGATGGTCAGTCCCTAGTCTGTATAGGTTAGAGTTATAATGGATGGTCAGTCCCTGGTCTGTATAGGTTAGAGTTATAATGGATGGTCAGTCCCTGGTCTGTATAGGTTAGAGTTATAATGGATGGTCAGTCCCTGGTCTGTATAGGTTACAGTGATAATGGATGATCAGTCCCTGGTCTGTATAGGTTAGAGCTATAATGGATGATCAGTCCCTGGTCTGTATAGGTTAGAGTTATAATGGATGATCAGGCCCTGGTCTGTAGAGGTTACAGTTATAATGGATGATCAGTCCTTGGTCTGTATAGGTTAGAGTTATAATGGATGATCAGTCCCTGGTCTGTATAGGTTAGAGTTATAATGGATAGTCAGTCCCTGGTCTGTATAGGTTAGAGTTATAATGGATGATCAGTCCCTGGTCTGTATAGGTTAGAGTTATATTGGATGATCAGGCCCTGGTCTGTATAGGTTAGAGCTATATTGGATGATCAGTCCCTGGTCTGTATAGGTTAGAGTTATAATGGATGGTCAGGCCCTGGTCTGTATAGGTTACAGTTATAATGGATGATCAGTCCCTGGTCTGTATAGGTTAGAGTTATAATGGATGGTCAGTCCCTAGTCTGTATAGGTTAGAGTTATAATGGATGGTCAGTCCCTGGTCTGTATAGGTTAGAGTTATAATGGATGGTCAGTCCCTGGTCTGTATAGGTTAGAGTTATAATGGATGGTCAGTCCCTGGTCTGTATAGGTTACAGTGATAATGGATGATCAGTCCCTGGTCTGTATAGGTTAGAGCTATAATGGATGATCAGTCCCTGGTCTGTATAGGTTAGAGTTATAATGGATGATCAGGCCCTGGTCTGTAGAGGTTACAGTTATAATGGATGATCAGTCCCTGGTCTGTATAGGTTAGAGTTATAATGGATGATCAGTCCCTGGTATGTATAGGTTAGAGCTATAATGGATGATCAGTCCCTGGTCTGTATAGGTTAGAGTTATAATGGATGGTCAGGCCCTGGTCTGTATAGGTTAGAGTTATAATGGATGATCAGGCCCTGGTCTGTATAGGTTAGAGTTATAATGGATGGTCAGTCCCTGGTCTGTATAGGTTAGAGTTATAATGGATGATCAGGCCCTGGTCTGTATAGGTTAGAGTTATAATGGATAGTCAGTCCCTGGTCTGTATAGGTTAGAGTTATAATGGATGATCAGTCCCTGGTCTGTATAGGTTAGAGTTATAATGGATGATCAGTCCCTGGTCTGTATAGGTTAGAGTTATAATGGATGGTCAGTCCCTGGTCTGTATAGGTTAGAGTTATAGTGGATGGTCAGTCCCTGGTCTGTATAGGTTAGAGTTATAATGGATGATCAGTCCCTGGTCTGTATAGGTTAGAGTTATAATGGATGGTCAGTCCCTAGTCTGTATAGGTTAGAGTTATAATGGATGGTCAGTCCCTGGTCTGTATAGGTTAGAGTTATAATGGATGGTCAGTCCCTGGTCTGTATAGGTTAGAGTTATAATGGATGGTCAGTCCCTGGTCTGTATAGGTTACAGTGATAATGGATGATCAGTCCCTGGTCTGTATAGGTTAGAGCTATAATGGATGATCAGTCCCTGGTCTGTATAGGTTAGAGTTATAATGGATGATCAGGCCCTGGTCTGTAGAGGTTACAGTTATAATGGATGATCAGTCCTTGGTCTGTATAGGTTAGAGTTATAATGGATGATCAGTCCCTGGTCTGTATAGGTTAGAGTTATAATGGATAGTCAGTCCCTGGTCTGTATAGGTTAGAGTTATAATGGATGATCAGTCCCTGGTCTGTATAGGTTAGAGTTATATTGGATGATCAGGCCCTGGTCTGTATAGGTTAGAGCTATATTGGATGATCAGTCCCTGGTCTGTATAGGTTAGAGTTATAATGGATGGTCAGGCCCTGGTCTGTATAGGTTACAGTTATAATGGATGATCAGTCCCTGGTCTGTATAGGTTAGAGTTATAATGGATGGTCAGTCCCTAGTCTGTATAGGTTAGAGTTATAATGGATGGTCAGTCCCTGGTCTGTATAGGTTAGAGTTATAATGGATGGTCAGTCCCTGGTCTGTATAGGTTAGAGTTATAATGGATGGTCAGTCCCTGGTCTGTATAGGTTACAGTGATAATGGATGATCAGTCCCTGGTCTGTATAGGTTAGAGCTATAATGGATGATCAGTCCCTGGTCTGTATAGGTTAGAGTTATAATGGATGATCAGGCCCTGGTCTGTAGAGGTTACAGTTATAATGGATGATCAGTCCCTGGTCTGTATAGGTTAGAGTTATAATGGATGATCAGTCCCTGGTATGTATAGGTTAGAGCTATAATGGATGATCAGTCCCTGGTCTGTATAGGTTAGAGTTATATTGGATGATCAGTCCCTGGTCTGTATAGGTTAGAGCTATATTGGATGATCAGTCCCTAGTCTGTATAGGTTAGAGTTATAATGGATGGTCAGTCCCTGGTCTGTATAGGTTAGAGTTATAATGGATGATCAGGCCCTGGTCTGTATAGGTTAGAGTTATAATGGATAGTCAGTCCCTGGTCTGTATAGGTTAGAGTTATAATGGATGATCAGTCCCTGGTCTGTATAGGTTAGAGTTATAATGGATGGTCAGGCCCTGGTCTGTATAGGTTATAGTTATAATGGATGATCAGTCCCTGGTCTGTATAGGTTAGAGTTATAATGGATGGTCAGTCCCTAGTCTGTATAGGTTAGAGTTATAATGGATGGTCAGTCCCTGGTCTGTATAGGTTAGAGTTATAATGGATGGTCAGTCCCTGGTCTGTATAGGTTAGAGTTATAATGGATGGTCAGTCCCTGGTCTGTGTAGGTTAGAGTTATAATGGATGATCAGACCCTGGTCTGTATAGGTTAGAGTTATAATGGATGATCAGGCCCTGGTCTGTATGGGTTAGAGTTATAATGGATGGTCAGTCCCTGGTCTGTATAGGTTAGAGTTATAATGGATGATCAGTCCCTGGTCTGTATACGTTAGAGTTATAATGAATGATCAGGCCCTGGTCTGTATAGGTTAGAGTTATATTGGGTGGTCAAGCCCTGGTCTGTATAGGTTAGAGTTATAATAGATGATCAGTCCCTGGTCTGTATATGTTAGAGTTATAATGGATGGTCAGTCCCTGGTCTTTATAGGTTAGAGTTATAATGGATGATCAGTCCCTGGTCTGTATTGGTTAGAGTTATAATGGATGGTCAGTCCCTGGTCTGTACATGTTAGAGTTATAATGGATGATCAGGCCCTGGTCTGTATAGGTTAGAGTTATAATGGATGATCAGTCCCTGGTCTGTATAGGTTACAGTTATAATGGATGATCAGTCCCTGGTCTGTATAGGTTAGAGTTATAATGGATGATCAGTCCCTGGTCTGTATAGGTTAGAGTTATAATGGATGGTCAGTCCCTGGTCTGTATAGGTTAGAGTTATAATGGATGATCAGGCCCTGGTCTGTATAGGTTAGAGTTATAATGGATGATCAGTCCCTGGTCTGTAAAGGGTACAGTTATAATGGATGGTCAGTCCCTGGTCTGTATAGGTTACAGTGATAATGGATGATCAGTCCCTGGTCTGTATAGGTTAGAGCTATAATGGATGATCAGGCCCTGGTCTGTATAGGTTAGAGTTATAATGGATGGTCAGTCCCTGGTCTGTATAGGTTAGAGTTATAATGGATGGTCAGGACCTGGTCTGTATAGGTTAGAGTTATAATGGATGATCAGGCCCTGGTCTGTATAGGTTAGAGTTATAATGGATGATCAGGCCCTGGTCTGTATAGGTTAGAGTTATAATGGATGATCAGGCCCTGGTCTGTATAGGTTAGAGTTATAATGGATGGTCAGTCCCTGGTCTGTATAGGTTAGAGTTATAATGGATGATCAGGCCCTGGTCTGTATAGGTTAGAGTTATAATGGATAGTCAGTCCCTGGTCTGTATAGGTTAGAGTTATAATGGATGATCAGTCCCTGGTCTGTATAGGTTAGAGTTATATTGGATGATCAGGCCCTGGTCTGTATAGGTTAGAGCTATATTGGATGATCAGTCCCTGGTCTGTATAGGTTAGAGTTATAATGGATGGTCAGGCCCTGGTCTGTATAGGTTAGAGTTATAATGGATGATCAGTCCCTGGTCTGTATAGGTTAGAGTTATAATGGATGGTCAGTCCCTAGTCTGTATAGGTTAGAGTTATAATGGAGGGTCAGTCCCTGGTCTGTATAGGTTAGAGTTATAATGGATGGTCAGTCCCTGGTCTGTATAGGTTAGAGTTATAATGGATGGTCAGTCCCTGGTCTGTGTAGGTTAGAGTTATAATGGATGATCAGACCCTGGTCTGTATAGGTTAGAGTTATAATGTATGATCAGGCCCTGGTCTGTATGGGTTAGAGTTATAATGGATGGTCAGTCCCTGGTCTGTATAGGTTAGAGTTATATTGGGTGGTCAAGCCCTGGTCTGTATAGGTTAGAGTTATAATAGATGATCAGTCCCTGGTCTGTATATGTTAGAGTTATAATGGATGGTCAGTCCCTGGTCTTTATAGGTTAGAGTTATAATGGATGATCAGTCCCTGGTCTGTATTGGTTAGAGTTATAATGGATGGTCAGTCCCTGGTCTGTACATGTTAGAGTTATAATGGATGATCAGGCCCTGGTCTGTATAGGTTAGAGTTATAATGGATGATCAGTCCCTGGTCTGTATAGGTTAGAGTTATAATGGATGGTCAGTCCCTGGTCTGTATAGGTTAGAGTTATAATGGATGGTCAGTCCCTGGTCTGTATAGGTTAGAGTTATAATGGATGATCAGTCCCTGGTCTGTATACGTTAGAGTTATAATGGATGATCAGGCCCTGGTCTGTATAGGTTAGAGTTATAATGGATGATCAGGCCCTGGTCTGTATAGGTTAGAGTTATAATGGATGATCAGGCCCTGGTCTGTATAGGTTAGAGTTATAATGGATGGTCAGTCCCTGGTCTGTATAGGTTAGAGTTATAATGGATGATCAGGCCCTGGTCTGTATAGGTTAGAGTTATAATGGATAGTCAGTCCCTGGTCTGTATAGGTTAGAGTTATAATGGATGATCAGTCCCTGGTCTGTATAGGTTAGAGTTATATTGGATGATCAGGCCCTGGTCTGTATAGGTTAGAGCTATATTGGATGATCAGTCCCTGGTCTGTATAGGTTAGAGTTATAATGGATGGTCAGGCCCTGGTCTGTATAGGTTAGAGTTATAATGGATGATCAGTCCCTGGTCTGTATAGGTTAGAGTTATAATGGATGGTCAGTCCCTAGTCTGTATAGGTTAGAGTTATAATGGATGGTCAGTCCCTGGTCTGTATAGGTTAGAGTTATAATGGATGGTCAGTCCCTGGTCTGTATAGGTTAGAGTTATAATGGATGGTCAGGCCCTGGTCTGTATAGGTTAGAGTTATAATGGATGATCAGTCCCTGGTCTGTATAGGTTAGAGTTATAATGGATGGTCAGTCCCTAGTCTGTATAGGTTAGAGTTATAATGGATGGTCAGTCCCTGGTCTGTATAGGTTAGAGTTATAATGGATGGTCAGTCCCTGGTCTGTATAGGTTAGAGTTATAATGGATGGTCAGTCCCTGGTCTGTGTAGGTTAGAGTTATAATGGATGATCAGACCCTGGTCTGTATAGGTTAGAGTTATAATGGATGATCAGGCCCTGGTCTGTATAGGTTAGAGTTATAATGGATGGTCAGTCCCTGGTCTGTATAGGTTAGAGTTATAATGGATGATCAGTCCCTGGTCTGTATAGGTTAGAGTTATAATGAATGATCAGGCCCTGGTCTGTATAGGTTAGAGTTATATTGGGTGGTCAAGCCCTGGTCTGTATAGGTTAGAGTTATAATAGATGATCAGTCCCTGGTCTGTATATGTTAGAGTTATAATGGATGGTCAGTCCCTGGTCTTTATAGGTTAGAGTTATAATGGATGATCAGTCCCTGGTCTGTATTGGTTAGAGTTATAATGGATGGTCAGTCCCTGGTCTGTACATGTTAGAGTTATAATGGATGATCAGGCCCTGGTCTGTATAGGTTAGAGTTATAATGGATGATCAGTCCCTGGTCTGTATAGGTTACAGTTATAATGGATGATCAGTCCCTGGTCTGTATAGGTTAGAGTTATAATGGATGATCAGTCCCTGGTCTGTATAGGTTAGAGTTATAATGGATGGTCAGTCCCTGGTCTGTATAGGTTAGAGTTATAATGGATGATCAGGCCCTGGTCTGTATAGGTTAGAGTTATAATGGATGATCAGTCCCTGGTCTGTAAAGGGTACAGTTATAATGGATGGTCAGTCCCTGGTCTGTATAGGTTACAGTGATAATGGATGATCAGTCCCTGGTCTGTATAGGTTAGAGCTATAATGGATGATCAGGCCCTGGTCTGTATAGGTTAGAGTTATAATGGATGGTCAGTCCCTGGTCTGTATAGGTTAGAGTTATAATGGATGGTCAGGACCTGGTCTGTATAGGTTAGAGTTATAATGGATGATCAGGCCCTGGTCTGTATAGGTTAGAGTTATAATGGATGATCAGGCCCTGGTCTGTATAGGTTAGAGTTATAATGGATGATCAGGCCCTGGTCTGTATAGGTTAGAGTTATAATGGATGGTCAGTCCCTGGTCTGTATAGGTTAGAGTTATAATGGATGATCAGGCCCTGGTCTGTATAGGTTAGAGTTATAATGGATAGTCAGTCCCTGGTCTGTATAGGTTAGAGTTATAATGGATGATCAGTCCCTGGTCTGTATAGGTTAGAGTTATATTGGATGATCAGGCCCTGGTCTGTATAGGTTAGAGCTATATTGGATGATCAGTCCCTGGTCTGTATAGGTTAGAGTTATAATGGATGGTCAGGCCCTGGTCTGTATAGGTTAGAGTTATAATGGATGATCAGTCCCTGGTCTGTATAGGTTAGAGTTATAATGGATGGTCAGTCCCTAGTCTGTATAGGTTAGAGTTATAATGGATGGTCAGTCCCTGGTCTGTATAGGTTAGAGTTATAATGGATGGTCAGTCCCTGGTCTGTATAGGTTAGAGTTATAATGGATGGTCAGTCCCTGGTCTGTGTAGGTTAGAGTTATAATGGATGATCAGACCCTGGTCTGTATAGGTTAGAGTTATAATGTATGATCAGGCCCTGGTCTGTATGGGTTAGAGTTATAATGGATGGTCAGTCCCTGGTCTGTATAGGTTAGAGTTATAATGGATGATCAGTCCCTGGTCTGTATACGTTAGAGTTATAATGAATGATCAGGCCCTGGTCTGTATAGGTTAGAGTTATATTGGGTGGTCAAGCCCTGGTCTGTATAGGTTAGAGTTTAAATAGATGATCAGTCCCTGGTCTGTATATGTTAGAGTTATAATGGATGGTCAGTCCCTGGTCTTTATAGGTTAGAGTTATAATGGATGATCAGTCCCTGGTCTGTATTGGTTAGAGTTATAATGGATGGTCAGTCCCTGGTCTGTACATGTTAGAGTTATAATGGATGATCAGGCCCTGGTCTGTATAGGTTAGAGTTATAATGGATGATCAGTCCCTGGTCTGTATAGGTTACAGTTATAATGGATGATCAGTCCCTGGTCTGTATAGGTTAGAGTTATAATGGATGATCAGTCCCTGGTCTATATAGGTTAGAGTTATAATGGATGGTCAGTCCCTGGTCTGTATAGGTTAGAGTTATAATGGATGATCAGGCCCTGGTCTGTATAGGTTAGAGTTATATTGGATGATCAGTCCCTGGTCTGTAAAGGTTACAGTTATAATGGATGATCAGTCCCTGGTCTGTATAGGTTACAGTGATAATGGATGATCAGTCCCTGGTCTGTATAGGTTAGAGCTATAATGGATGATCAGGCCCTGGTCTGTATAGGTTAGAGTTATAATGGATGGTCAGTCCCTGGTCTGTATAGGTTAGAGTTATAATGGATGGTCAGGACCTGGTCTGTATAGGTTAGAGTTATAATGGATGATCAGGCCCTGGTCTGTATAGGTTAGAGTTATAATGGATGATCAGTCCCTGGTCTGTATAGGTTAGAGTTATAATGGATGGTCAGTCCCTGGTCTGTATAGGTTACAGTTATAATGGATGATCAGGCCCTGGTCTGTATAGGTTAGAGCTATATTGGATGATCAGTCCCTGGTCTGTATAGGTTAGAGTTATAATTGATGGTCAGGCCCTGGTCTGTATAGGTTACAGTGATAATGGATGATCAGTCCCTGGTCTGTATAGGTTAGAGTTATAATGGATGGTCAGTCCCTGGTCTATATAGGTTAGAGTTATAATGGATGGTCAGTCCCTGGTCTGTATAGGTTAGAGTCATAATGGATGGTCAGTCCCTGGTCTGTGTAGGTTAGAGTTATAATGGATGATCAGACCCTGGTCTGTATAGGTTAGAGTTATAATGTATGATCAGGCCCTGGTCTGTATGGGTTAGAGTTATAATGGATGATCAGTCCCTGGTCTGTATACGTTTGAGTTATAATGAATGATCAGGCCCTGGTCTGTATAGGTTAGAGTTATATTGGGTGGTCAAGCCCTGGTCTGTATAGGTTAGAGTTATAATGGATGATCAGTCCCTGGTCTGTATAGGTTAGAGTTATAATGGATGATCAGTCCCTGGTCTATATAGGTTAGAGTTATAATGGATGGTCAGTCCCTGGTCTGTATAGGTTAGAGTTATAATGGATGATCAGGCCCTGGTCTGTATAGGTTAGAGTTATATTGGATGATCAGTCCCTGGTCTGTAAAGGTTACAGTTATAATGGATGATCAGTCCCTGGTCTGTATAGGTTACAGTGATAATGGATGATCAGTCCCTGGTCTGTATAGGTTAGAGCTATAATGGATGATCAGGCCCTGGTCTGTATAGGTTAGAGTTATAATGGATGGTCAGTCCCTGGTCTGTATAGGTTAGAGTTATAATGGATGGTCAGTCCCTGGTCTGTATAGGTTAGAGTTATAATGGATGATCAGTCCCTGGTCTGTATAGGTTAGAGTTATAATGGATGGTCAGTCCCTGGTCTGTATAGGTTACAGTTATAATGGATGATCAGGCCCTGGTCTGTATAGGTTAGAGCTATATTGGATGATCAGTCCCTGGTCTGTATAGGTTAGAGTTATAATTGATGGTCAGGCCCTGGTCTGTATAGGTTACAGTTATAATGGATGATCAGTCCCTGGTCTGTATAGGTTAGAGTTATAATGGATGATCAGTCCCTGGTCTGTATAGGTTAGAGTTATAATGGATGGTCAGTCCCTGGTCTGTATAGGTTACAGTTATAATGGATGATCAGGCCCTGGTCTGTATAGGTTAGAGCTATATTGGATGATCAGTCCCTGGTCTGTATAGGTTAGAGTTATAATTGATGGTCAGGCCCTGGTCTGTATAGGTTACAGTGATAATGGATGATCAGTCCCTGGTCTGTATAGGTTAGAGTTATAATGGATGGTCAGTCCCTGGTCTATATAGGTTAGAGTTATAATGGATGGTCAGTCCCTGGTCTGTATAGGTTAGAGTTATAATGGATGGTCATTCCCTGGTGTGTGTAGGTTAGAGTTATAATGGATGATCAGACCCTGGTCTGTATAGGTTAGAGTTATAATGTATGATCAGGCCCTGGTCTGTATGGGTTAGAGTTATAATGGATGATCAGTCCCTGGTCTGTATACGTTTGAGTTATAATGAATGATCAGGCCCTGGTCTGTATAGGTTAGAGTTATATTGGGTGGTCAAGCCCTGGTCTGTATAGGTTAGAGTTATAATGGATGATCAGTCCCTGGTCTGTATATGTTAGAGTTAAAATGGATGGTCAGTCCCTGGTCTTTATAGGTTAGAGTTATAATGGATGATCAGTCCCTGGTCTGTATTGGTTAGAGTTATAATGGATAGTCAGTCCCTGGTCTGTACATGTTAGAGTTATAATGGATGATCAGGCCCTGGTCTGTATAGGTTAGAGTTATAATGGATGATCAGTCCCTGGTCTGTATAGGTTACAGTTATAATGGATGATCAGTCCCTGGTCTGTATAGGTTAGAGTTATAATGGATGATCAGTCCCTGGTCTATATAGGTTAGAGTTATAATGGATGGTCAGTCCCTGGTCTGTATAGGTTAGAGTTATAATGGATGATCAGGCCCTGGTCTGTATAGGTTAGAGTTATATTGGATGATCAGTCCCTGGTCTGTAAAGGTTACAGTTATAATGGATGATCAGTCCCTGGTCTGTATAGGTTACAGTGATAATGGATGATCAGTCCCTGGTCTGTATAGGTTAGAGCTATAATGGATGATCAGGCCCTGGTCTGTATAGGTTAGAGTTATAATGGATGGTCAGTCCCTGGTCTGTATAGGTTAGAGTTATAATGGATGGTCAGGACCTGGTCTGTATAGGTTAGAGTTATAATGGATGATCAGGCCCTGGTCTGTATAGGTTAGAGTTATAATGGATGATCAGGCCCTGGTCTGTATAGGTTAGAGTTATAATGGATGGTCAGTCCCTGGTCTGTATAGGTTAGAGTTATAATGGATGATCAGTCCCTGGTCTGTATAGGTTAGAGTTATAATGGATGGTCAGTCCCTGGTCTGTATAGGTTACAGTTATAATGGATGATCAGGCCCTGGTCTGTATAGGTTAGAGCTATATTGGATGATCATTCCCTGGTCTGTATAGGTTAGAGTTATAATTGATGGTCAGGCCCTGGTCTGTATAGGTTACAGTTATAATGGATGATCAGTCCCTGGTCTGTATAGGTTAGAGTTATAATGGATGGTCAGTCCCTGGTCTATATAGGTTAGAGTTATAATGGATGGTCAGTCCCTGGTCTGTATAGGTTAGAGTTATAATGGATGGTCAGTCCCTGGTCTGTGTAGGTTAGAGTTATAATGGATGATCAGACCCTGGTCTGTATAGGTTAGAGTTATAATGTATGATCAGGCCCTGGTCTGTATGGGTTAGAGTTATAATGGATGATCAGTCCCTGGTCTGTATACGTTTGAGTTATAATGAATGATCAGGCCCTGGTCTGTATAGGTTAGAGTTATATTGGGTGGTCAAGCCCTGGTCTGTAAAGGTTACAGTTATAATGGATGATCAGTCCCTGGTCTGTATAGGTTAGAGCTATAATGGATGATCCGGCCCTGGTCTGTATAGGTTAGAGATATAATGGATGGTCAGTCCCTGGTCTGTATAGGTTAGAGTTATAATGGATGGTCAGTCCTTGGTCTGTATATGTTAGAGTTATAATGGATGGTCAGTCCCTGGTCTGTATAGGTTAGAGTTATAATGGATGATCAGACCCTGGTCTGTATAGGTTAGAGTTATAATGGATGGTCAGGCCCTGGTCTGTATAGGTTAGAGTTAGAATGGATGATCAGTCCCTGGTCTGTATAGGTTACAATTATAATGGATGATCAGTCCCTGGTCTGTATAGGTTAGAGTTATAATGGATGATCAGTCCCTGGTCTGTATAGGTTAGAGTTATAATGGATGGTCAGTCCCTGGTCTGTATAGGTTACAGTTATAATGGATGATCAGTCCCTGGTCTGTATAGGTTAGAGTTATAATGAATGATCAGTCCCTGGTCTGTATAGGTTAGAGTTATAATGAATGGTCGGTACCTGGTCTTTATAGGTTAGAGTTATAATGGATGATCAGGCCCTGGTCTGTATAGGTTACAATTATAATGGATGATCAGGCCCTGGTCTGTATAGGTTAGAGTTATAATGGATGGTCAGGCCCTGGTCTTTACAGGTTAGAGTTATAATGGATGGTCAGTCCCTGGTCTGTATAGGTTAGAGTTATAATGGATGGTCAGTCCCTGGTCTATATAGGTTAGAGTTATAATGGATGGTCAGTCCCTGGTCTGTATAGGTTAGAGTTATAATGGATGGTCAGTCCCTGGTCTGTGTAGGTTAGAGTTATAATGGATGATCAGACCCTGGTCTGTATAGGTTAGAGTTATAATGGATGATCAGGCCCTGGTCTGTATAGGTTAGAGTTATAATGGATGATCAGTCCCTGGTCTGTATAGGTTACAGTTATAATGGATGATCAGTCCCTGGTCTGTATAGGTTAGAGTTATAATGGATGATCAGTCCCTGGTCTATATAGGTTAGAGTTATAATGGATGGTCAGTCCCTGGTCTGTATAGGTTAGAGTTATAATGGATGATCAGGCCCTGGTCTGTATAGGTTAGAGTTATATTGGATGATCAGTCCCTGGTCTGTAAAGGTTACAGTTATAATGGATGATCAGTCCCTGGTCTGTATAGGTTACAGTGATAATGGATGATCAGTCCCTGGTCTGTATAGGTTAGAGCTATAATGGATGATCAGGCCCTGGTCTGTATAGGTTAGAGTTATAATGGATGGTCAGTCCCTGGTCTGTATAGGTTAGAGTTATAATGGATGGTCAGGACCTGGTCTGTATAGGTTAGAGTTATAATGGATGATCAGGCCCTGGTCTGTATAGGTTAGAGTTATAATGGATGATCAGGCCCTGGTCTGTATAGGTTAGAGTTATAATGGATGGTCAGTCCCTGGTCTGTATAGGTTAGAGTTATAATGGATGATCAGTCCCTGGTCTGTATAGGTTAGAGTTATAATGGATGGTCAGTCCCTGGTCTGTATAGGTTACAGTTATAATGGATGATCAGGCCCTGGTCTGTATAGGTTAGAGCTATATTGGATGATCATTCCCTGGTCTGTATAGGTTAGAGTTATAATTGATGGTCAGGCCCTGGTCTGTATAGGTTACAGTTATAATGGATGATCAGTCCCTGGTCTGTATAGGTTAGAGTTATAATGGATGGTCAGTCCCTGGTCTATATAGGTTAGAGTTATAATGGATGGTCAGTCCCTGGTCTGTATAGGTTAGAGTTATAATGGATGGTCAGTCCCTGGTCTGTGTAGGTTAGAGTTATAATGGATGATCAGACCCTGGTCTGTATAGGTTAGAGTTATAATGTATGATCAGGCCCTGGTCTGTATGGGTTAGAGTTATAATGGATGATCAGTCCCTGGTCTGTATACGTTTGAGTTATAATGAATGATCAGGCCCTGGTCTGTATAGGTTAGAGTTATATTGGGTGGTCAAGCCCTGGTCTGTAAAGGTTACAGTTATAATGGATGATCAGTCCCTGGTCTGTATAGGTTAGAGCTATAATGGATGATCCGGCCCTGGTCTGTATAGGTTAGAGATATAATGGATGGTCAGTCCCTGGTCTGTATAGGTTAGAGTTATAATGGATGGTCAGTCCTTGGTCTGTATATGTTAGAGTTATAATGGATGGTCAGTCCCTGGTCTGTATAGGTTAGAGTTATAATGGATGATCAGACCCTGGTCTGTATAGGTTAGAGTTATAATGGATGGTCAGGCCCTGGTCTGTATAGGTTAGAGTTAGAATGGATGATCAGTCCCTGGTCTGTATAGGTTACAATTATAATGGATGATCAGTCCCTGGTCTGTATAGGTTAGAGTTATAATGGATGATCAGTCCCTGGTCTGTATAGGTTAGAGTTATAATGGATGGTCAGTCCCTGGTCTGTATAGGTTACAGTTATAATGGATGATCAGTCCCTGGTCTGTATAGGTTAGAGTTATAATGAATGATCAGTCCCTGGTCTGTATAGGTTAGAGTTATAATGAATGGTCGGTACCTGGTCTTTATAGGTTAGAGTTATAATGGATGATCAGGCCCTGGTCTGTATAGGTTACAATTATAATGGATGATCAGGCCCTGGTCTGTATAGGTTAGAGTTATAATGGATGGTCAGGCCCTGGTCTTTACAGGTTAGAGTTATAATGGATGGTCAGTCCCTGGTCTGTATAGGTTAGAGTTATAATGGATGGTCAGTCCCTGGTCTATATAGGTTAGAGTTATAATGGATGGTCAGTCCCTGGTCTGTATAGGTTAGAGTTATAATGGATGGTCAGTCCCTGGTCTGTGTAGGTTAGAGTTATAATGGATGATCAGACCCTGGTCTGTATAGGTTAGAGTTGTAATGTATGATCAGGCCCTGGTCTGTATGGGTTAGAGTTATAATGGATGATCAGTCCCTGGTCTGTATACGTTTGAGTTATAATGAATGATCAGGCCCTGGTCTGTATAGGTTAGAGTTATATTGGGTGGTCAAGCCCTGGTCTGTATAGGTTAGAGTTATAATGGATGATCAGTCCCTGGTCTGTATATGTTAGAGTTAAAATGGATGGTCAGTCCCTGGTCTTTATAGGTTAGAGTTATAATGGATGATCAGTCCCTGGTCTGTATAGGTTAGAGTTATAATGGATGGTCAGTCCCTGGTCTGTACATGTTAGAGTTATAATGGATGATCAGGCCCTGGTCTGTATAGGTTAGAGTTATAATGGATGATCAGTCGCTGGTCTGTATAGGTTACAGTTATAATGGATGATCAGTCCCTGGTCTGTATAGGTTAGAGTTATAATGGATGATCAGTCCCTGGTCTGTATAGGTTAGAGTTATAATGGATGGTCAGTCCCTGGTCTGTATAGGTTAGAGTTATAATGGATGGTCAGTCCTTGGTCTGTATATGTTAGAGTTATAATGGATGGTCAGTCCCTGGTCTGTATAGTTTAGAGTTATAATGGATGATCAGACCCTGGTCTGTATATGTTAGAGTTATAATGGATGGTCAGGCCCTGGTCTTTACAGGTTAGAGTTATAATGGATGGTCAGTCCCTGGTCCTTATAGGTTAGAGTTATAATGGATGATCAGTCCCTGGTCTGTATAGGTTAGAGTTATAATGGATGGTCAGTCCCTGGTCTGTATAGGTTACAGTTATAATGGATGATCAGGCCCTGGTCTGTATAGGTTAGAGCTATATTGGATGATCAGTCCCTGGTCTGTATAGGTTAGAGTTATAATGGATGGTCAGGCGCTGGTCTGTATAGGTTACAGTTATAATGGATGATCAGTCCCTGGTCTGTATAGGTTAGAGATATAATGGATGATCAGTCCCTGGTCTGTATAGGTTAGAGTTATAATGGATGGTCAGTCCCTGGTCTGTATAGGTTAGAGTTATAATGGATGATCAGGCCCTGGTCTGTATAGGCTAGAGTTATAATGGATGATCAGTCCCTGGTCTGTAAAGGTTACAGTTATAATGGATGATCAGTCCCTGGTCTGTATAGGTTACAGTGATAATGGATGATCAGTCCCTGGTCTGTATAGGTTAGAGCTATAATGGATGATCCGGCCCTGGTCTGTATAGGTTAGAGATATAATGGATGGTCAGTCCCTGGTCTGTATAGGTTAGAGTTATAATGGATGGTCAGTCCTTGGTCTGTATATGTTAGAGTTATAATGGATGGTCAGTCCCTGGTCTGTATAGGTTAGAGTTATAATGGATGATCAGACCCTGGTCTGTATAGGTTAGAGTTATAATGGATGGTCAGGCCCTGGTCTGTATAGGTTAGAGTTAGAATGGATGATCAGTCCCTGGTCTGTATAGGTTACAATTATAATGGATGATCAGTCCCTGGTCTGTATAGGTTAGAGTTATAATGGATGATCAGTCCCTGGTCTGTATAGGTTAGAGTTATAATGGATGGTCAGTCCCTGGTCTGTATAGGTTACAGTTATAATGGATAATCAGTCCCTGGTCTGTATAGGTTAGAGTTATAATGGATGATCAGTCCCTGGTCTGTATAGGTTAGAGTTATAATGAATGATCAGTCCCTGGTCTGTATAGGTTAGAGTTATAATGAATGGTCGGTCCCTGGTCTTTATAGGTTAGAGTTATAATGGATGATCAGGCCCTGGTCTGTATAGGTTACAATTATAATGGATGATCAGGCCCTGGTCTGTATAGGTTAGAGTTATAATGGATGGTCAGGCCCTGGTCTTTACAGGTTAGAGTTATAATGGATGGTCAGTCCCTGGTCTGTATAGGTTAGAGTTATAATGGATGATCAGTCGCTGGTCTGTATAGGTTACAGTTATAATGGATGATCAGTCCCTGGTCTGTATAGGTTAGAGTTATAATGGATGATCAGTCCCTGGTCTGTATAGGTTAGAGTTATAATGGATGGTCAGTCCCTGGTCTGTATAGGTTAGAGTTATAATGGATGATCAGTCCCTGGTCTGTATAGGTTACAGTGATAATGGATGATCAGTCCCTGGTCTGTATAGGTTAGAGCTATAATGGATGATCAGGCCCTGGTCTGTATAGGTTAGAGTTATAATGGATGGTCAGTCCCTGGTCTGTATAGGTTAGAGTTATAATGGATGGTCAGTCCTTGGTCTGTATATGTTAGAGTTATAATGGATGGTCAGTCCCTGGTCTGTATAGGTTAGAGTTATAATGGATGATCAGACCCTGGTCTGTATAGGTTAGAGTTATAATGGATGGTCAGGCCCTGGTCTGTATAGGTTACAATTATAATGGATGATCAGTCCCTGGTCTGTATAGGTTAGAGTTATAATGGATGATCAGTCCCTGGTCTGTATAGGTTAGAGTTATAATGGATGGTCAGTCCCTGGTCTGTATAGGTTAGAGTTATAATGGATGATCAGGCCCTGGTCTGTATAGGTTACAGTTATAATGGATGATCAGTCCCTGGTCTGTATAGGTTACAGTTATAATGGATAATCAGTCCCTGGTCTGTATAGGTTAGAGTTATAATGGATGATCAGTCCCTGGTCTGTATAGGTTAGAGTTATAATGAATGGTCGGTCCCTGGTCTGTATAGGTTAGAGTTATAATGGATGATCAGGCCCTGGTCTGTATAGGTTACAATTATAATGGATGATCAGGCCCTGGTCTGTATAGGTTAGAGTTATAATGGATGGTCAGTCCCTGGTCTGTATAGGTTAGAGTTATAATGGATGGTCAGTCCCTGGTCTGTATAGGTTAGAGTTATAATGGATGGTCAGTCCCTGATCTGTATAGGTTAGAGTTATAATGGATGGTCAGTCCCTGGTCTGTACAGGTTAGAGTTATAATGGATGATCAGTCCCTGGTCTGTATAGGTTAGAGTTATAATGGATGATCAGTCCCTGGTCTGTATAGGTTAGAGTTATAATGGATGATCAGGCCCTGGTCTGTATAGGTTAGAGTTATAATGTATGATCAGACCCTGGTCTGTATAGGTTAGAGTTATAATGTATGATCAGGCCCTGGTCTGTATGGATTAGAGTTATAATGGATGGTCAGTCCCTGGTCTGTATAGGTTAGAGTTATAATGGATGATCAGTCCCTGGTCTGTATACGTTTGAGTTATAATGAATGATCAGGCCCTGGTCTGTATAGGTTAGAGTTATATTGGGTGGTCAAGCCCTGGTCTGTATAGGTTAGAGTTATAATGGATGATCAGTCCCTGGTCTGTATAGGTTAGAGTTATAATGGATGGTCAGTCCCTGGTCTGTATAGGTTAGAGTTAAAATGGATGGTCAGTCCCTGGTCTTTATAGGTTAGAGTTATAATGGATGATCAGGCCCTGGTCTGTATAGGTTAGAGTTATAATGGATGGTCAGTCCCTGGTCTGTACATGTTAGAGTTATAATGGATGATCAGGCCCTGGTCTGTATAGGTTAGAGTTATAATGGATGATCAGGCCCTGGTCTGTATAGGTTAGAGTTATAATGGATGATCAGTCGCTGGTCTGTATAGGTTAGAGTTATAATGGATGATCAGTCCCTGGTCTGTATAGGTTAGAGTTATAATGGATGGTCAGTCCCTGGTCTGTATAGGTTAGAGTTATAATGGATGATCAGGCCCTGGTCTGTATAGGTTAGAGTTATAATGGATGATCAGTCCCTGGTCTGTAAAGGTTACAGTTATAATGGATGATCAGGCCCTGGTCTGTATAGGTTACAGTGATAATGGATGATCAGTCCCTGGTCTGTATAGGTTTGAGCTATAATGGATGATCAGGCCCTGGTCTGTATAGGTTAGAGTTATAATGGATGGTCAGTCCGTGGTCTGTATAGGTTAAAGTTATAATGGATGGTCAGTCCTTGGTCTGTATATGTTAGAGTTATAATGGATGGTCAGTCCCTGGTCTGTATAGGTTAGAGTTATAATGGATGATCAGACCCTGGTCTGTATAGGTTAGAGTTATAATGGATGGTCAGGCCCTGGTCTTTACACGTTAGAGTTATAATGGATGATCAGGCCCTGGTCTGTATAGGTTAGAGTTATAATGGATGATCAGTCCCTGGTCTGTATAGGTTACAATTATAATGGATGATCAGTCCCTGGTCTGTATAGGTTAGAGTTATAATGGATGATCAGTCCCTGGTCTGTATAGGTTAGAGTTATAATGGATGGTCAGTCCCTGGTCTGTATAGGTTAGAGTTATAATGGATGATTAGGCCCTGGTCTGTATAGGTTAGAGTTATAATGGATGATCAGGCCCTGGTCTGTATAGGTTACAGTTATAATGGATGATCAGTCCCTGGTCGGTATAAGTTGCAGTTATAATGGATGATCAGTCCCTGGTCTGTATAGGTTAGAGTTATAATGGATGATCAGGCCCTGGTCTGTATAGGTTAGAGTTATAATGGATGGTCGGTCCCTGGTCTGTATAGGTTAGAGTTATAATGGATGATCAGGCCCTGGTCTGTATAGGGTACAATTATAATGGATGATCAGGCCCTGGTCTGTATAGGTTAGAGTTATAATGGATGGTCAGTCCCTGGTCTGTATAGGTTACAGTTATAATGGATGGTCAGTACCTGGTCTGTATAGGTTAGAGTTATAATGGATGATCAGGCCCTGGTCTGTATAGGTTAGAGTTATAATGGATGGTCAGTCCCTGGTCTGTATAGGTTAGAGTTATAATGGATGATCAGACCCTGGTCTGTATAGGTTAGAGTTATAATGGATGATCAGACCCTGGTCTGTATAGGTTAGAGTTATAATGGATGGTCAGTCCCTGGTCTGTATAGGTTAGAGTTATAATGGATGATCAGTCCCTGGTCTGTATAGGTTAGAGTTATAATGGATGATCAGTCCCTGATCTGTATAGGTTAGAGTTATAATGGATGGTCAGTCCCTGGTCTGTACAGGTTAGAGTTATAATGGATGATCAGTCCCTGGTCTGTATAGGTTAGAGTTATAATGGATGATCAGTCCCTGGTCTGTATAGGTTAGAGTTATAATGGATGATCAGGCCCTGGTCTGTATAGGTTAGAGTTATAATGGATGGTCAGTCCCTGTTCTGTATAGGTTAGAGTTATAATGGATGATCAGTCCCTGGTCTGTATAGGTTAGAGTTATAATGGATGGCCAGTTCCTGGTCTGTATAGGTTAGAGTTATAATGGATGATCAGACCCTGGTCTGTATAGGTTAGAGTTATAATGTATGATCAGGCCCTGGTCTGTATAGGTTAGAGTTATAATGGATGGTCAGTCCCTGGTCTTTATAGGTTAGAGTTATAATGGATGGCCAGTCCCTGGTCTGTATAGGTTAGAGTTATAATGGATGATCAGACCCTGGTCTGTATAGGTTAGAGTTATAATGGATGATCATACCCTGGTCTGTATAGGTTAGAGTTATAATGGACGATCAGGCCCTAGTCTGTATAGGTTAGAGTTATAATGGATGGTCAGTCCCTGGTCTGTATAGGTTAGAGTTATAATGGATGATCAGACCCTGGTCTGTATAGTTTAGAGTTATAATGGATGATCAGGCCCTGGTCTGTATAGGTAAGAGTTATAATGGATGGTCAGTCCCTGGTCTGTATAGGTTAGAGTTATAATGGATGATCAGTCCCTGGTCTGTATAGGTTAGAGTTATAATGGATGGTCAGTCCCTGATCTGTATAGGCTAGAGTTATAATGGATGGTCAGTCCCTGGTCTGTACAGGTTAGAGTTATAATGGATGATCAGTCCCTGGTCTGTATAGGTTAGAGTTATAATGGATGATCAGTCCCTGGTCTGTATAGGTTAGAGTTATAATGGATGATCAGGCCCTGGTCTGTATAGGTTAGAGTTATAATGTATGATCAGACCCTGGTCTGTATAGGTTAGAGTTATAATGTATGATCAGGCCCTGGTCTGTATGGGTTAGAGTTATAATGGATGGTCAGTCCCTGGTCTGTATAGGTTAGAGTTATAATGGATGATCAGTCCCTGGTCTGTATACGTTTGAGTTATAATGAATGATCAGGCCCTGGTCTGTATAGGTTAGAGTTATATTGGGTGGTCAAGCCCTGGTCTGTATAGGTTAGAGGTATAATGGATGATCAGTCCCTGGTCTGTATAGGTTAGAGTTATAATGGATGGTCAGTCCCTGGTCTGTATAGGTTAGAGTTAAAATGGATGGTCAGTCCCTGGTCTGTATAGGTTAGAGTTATAATGGATGGTCAGTCCCTGGTCTGTATAGGTTAGAGTTATAATGGATGGTCAGTCCCTGGTCTGAACATGTTAGAGTTATAATGGATGATCAGTCCCTGGTCTTTATAGGTTAGAGTTATAATGGATGGCCAGTCCCTGGTCTGTATAGGTTAGAGTTATAATGGATGATCATACCCTGGTCTGTATAGGTTAGAGTTATAATGGACGATCAGGCCCTGGTCTGTATAGGTTACAGTTATAATGGATGGTCAGTCCCTGGTCTGTATAGGTTAGAGTTATAATGGATGATCAGACCCTGGTCTGAATAGGTTAGAGTTATAATGGATGATCAGGCCCTGGTCTGTATAGGTAAGAGTTATAATGGATGGTCAGTCCCTGGTCTGTATAGGTTAGAGTTATAATGGATGATCAGTCCCTGGTCTGTATAGGTTAGAGTTATAATGTATGATCAGGCCCTGGTCTGTATGGGTTAGAGTTATAATGGATGGTCAGTCCCTGGTCTGTATAGGTTAGAGTTATAATGGATGATCAGTCCCTGGTCTGTATACGTTTGAGTTATAATGAATGATCAGGCCCTGGTCTGTATAGGTTAGAGTTATATTGGGTGGTCAAGCCCTGGTCTGTATAGGTTAGAGTTAAAATGGATGGTCAGTCCCTGGTCTTTATAGGTTAGAGTTATAATGGATGATCAGGCCCTGGTCTGTATAGGTTAGAGTTATAATGGATGGTCAGTCCCTGGTCTGTACATGTTAGAGTTATAATGGATGATCAGGCCCTGGTCTGTATAGGTTAGAGTTATAATGGATGATCAGGCCCTGGTCTGTATAGGTTAGAGTTATAATGGATGATCAGTCACTGGTCTGTATAGGTTACAGTTATAATGGATGATCAGTCCCTGGTCTGTATAGGTTAGAGTTATAATGGATGATCAGTCCCTGGTCTGTATAGGTTAGAGTTATAATGGATGGTCAGTCCCTGGTCTGTATAGGTTAGAGTTATAATGGATGATCAGGCCCTGGTCTGTATAGGTTAGAGTTATAATGGATGATCAGTCCCTGGTCTGTAAAGGTTACAGTTATAATGGATGATCAGGCCCTGGTCTGTATAGGTTACAGTGATAATGGATGATCAGTCCCTGGTCTGTATAGGTTTGAGCTATAATGGATGATCAGGCCCTGGTCTGTATAGGTTAGAGTTATAATGGATGGTCAGTCCGTGGTCTGTATAGGTTAAAGTTATAATGGATGGTCAGTCCTTGGTCTGTATATGTTAGAGTTATAATGGATGGTCAGTCCCTGGTCTGTATAGGTTACAATTATAATGGATGATCAGTCCCTGGTCTGTATAGGTTAGAGTTATAATGGATGATCAGTCCCTGGTCTGTATAGGTTAGAGTTATAATGGATGGTCAGTCCCTGGTCTGTATAGGTTAGAGTTATAATGGATGATTAGGCCCTGGTCTGTATAGGTTAGAGTTATAATGGATGATCAGGCCCTGGTCTGTATAGGTTACAGTTATAATGGATGATCAGTCCCTGGTCGGTATAAGTTGCAGTTATAATGGATGATCAGTCCCTGGTCTGTATAGGTTAGAGTTATAATGGATGATCAGTCCCTGGTCTGTATAGGTTAGAGTTATAATGGATGGTCGGTCCCTGGTCTGTATAGGTTCGAGTTATAATGGATGATCAGGCCCTGGTCTGTATAGGGTACAATTATAATGGATGATCAGGCCCTGGTCTGTATAGGTTAGAGTTATAATGGATGGTCAGTCCCTGGTCTGTATAGGTTACAGTTATAATGGATGGTCAGTACCTGGTCTGTATAGGTTAGAGTTATAATGGATGATCAGACCCTGGTCTGTATAGGTTAGAGTTATAATGGATGATAAGGCCCTGGTCTGTATAGGTTAGAGTTATAATGGATGGTCAGTCCCTGATCTGTATAGGTTAGAGTTATAATGGATGGTCAGTCCCTGGTCTGTACAGGTTAGAGTTATAATGGATGATCAGTCCCTGGTCTGTATAGGTTAGAGTTATAATGGATGATCAGTCCCTGGTCTGTATAGGTTAGAGTTATAATGGATGATCAGGCCCTGGTCTGTATAGGTTAGAGTTATAATGTATGATCAGACCCTGGTCTGTATAGGTTAGAGTTATAATGTATGATCAGGCCCTGGTCTGTATGGATTAGAGTTATAATGGATGGTCAGTCCCTGGTCTGTATAGGTTAGAGTTATAATGGATGATCAGTCCCTGGTCTGTATACGTTTGAGTTATAATGAATGATCAGGCCCTGGTCTGTATAGGTTAGAGTTATATTGGGTGGTCAAGCCCTGGTCTGTATAGGTTAGAGTTATAATGGATGATCAGTCCCTGGTCTGTATAGGTTAGAGTTATAATGGATGGTCAGTCCCTGGTCTGTATAGGTTAGAGTTAAAATGGATGGTCAGTCCCTGGTCTTTATAGGTTAGAGTTATAATGGATGATCAGGCCCTGGTCTGTATAGGTTAGAGTTATAATGGATGGTCAGTCCCTGGTCTGTACATGTTAGAGTTATAATGGATGATCAGGCCCTGGTCTGTATAGGTTAGAGTTATAATGGATGATCAGGCCCTGGTCTGTATAGGTTAGAGTTATAATGGATGATCAGTCGCTGGTCTGTATAGGTTAGAGTTATAATGGATGATCAGTCCCTGGTCTGTATAGGTTAGAGTTATAATGGATGGTCAGTCCCTGGTCTGTATAGGTTAGAGTTATAATGGATGATCAGGCCCTGGTCTGTATAGGTTAGAGTTATAATGGATGATCAGTCCCTGGTCTGTAAAGGTTACAGTTATAATGGATGATCAGGCCCTGGTCTGTATAGGTTACAGTGATAATGGATGATCAGTCCCTGGTCTGTATAGGTTTGAGCTATAATGGATGATCAGGCCCTGGTCTGTATAGGTTAGAGTTATAATGGATGGTCAGTCCGTGGTCTGTATAGGTTAAAGTTATAATGGATGGTCAGTCCTTGGTCTGTATATGTTAGAGTTATAATGGATGGTCAGTCCCTGGTCTGTATAGGTTAGAGTTATAATGGATGATCAGACCCTGGTCTGTATAGGTTAGAGTTATAATGGATGGTCAGGCCCTGGTCTTTACACGTTAGAGTTATAATGGATGATCAGGCCCTGGTCTGTATAGGTTAGAGTTATAATGGATGATCAGTCCCTGGTCTGTATAGGTTACAATTATAATGGATGATCAGTCCCTGGTCTGTATAGGTTAGAGTTATAATGGATGATCAGTCCCTGGTCTGTATAGGTTAGAGTTATAATGGATGGTCAGTCCCTGGTCTGTATAGGTTAGAGTTATAATGGATGATTAGGCCCTGGTCTGTATAGGTTAGAGTTATAATGGATGATCAGGCCCTGGTCTGTATAGGTTACAGTTATAATGGATGATCAGTCCCTGGTCGGTATAAGTTGCAGTTATAATGGATGATCAGTCCCTGGTCTGTATAGGTTAGAGTTATAATGGATGATCAGTCCCTGGTCTGTATAGGTTAGAGTTATAATGGATGGTCAGTCCCTGGTCTGTATAGGTTAGAGTTAAAATGGATGGTCAGTCCCTGGTCTTTATAGGTTAGAGTTATAATGGATGATCAGGCCCTGGTCTGTATAGGTTAGAGTTATAATGGATGGTCAGTCCCTGGTCTGTACATGTTAGAGTTATAATGGATGATCAGGCCCTGGTCTGTATAGGTTAGAGTTATAATGGATGATCAGGCCCTGGTCTGTATAGGTTAGAGTTATAATGGATGATCAGTCGCTGGTCTGTATAGGTTAGAGTTATAATGGATGATCAGTCCCTGGTCTGTATAGGTTAGAGTTATAATGGATGGTCAGTCCCTGGTCTGTATAGGTTAGAGTTATAATGGATGATCAGGCCCTGGTCTGTATAGGTTAGAGTTATAATGGATGATCAGTCCCTGGTCTGTAAAGGTTACAGTTATAATGGATGATCAGGCCCTGGTCTGTATAGGTTACAGTGATAATGGATGATCAGTCCCTGGTCTGTATAGGTTTGAGCTATAATGGATGATCAGGCCCTGGTCTGTATAGGTTAGAGTTATAATGGATGGTCAGTCCGTGGTCTGTATAGGTTAAAGTTATAATGGATGGTCAGTCCTTGGTCTGTATATGTTAGAGTTATAATGGATGGTCAGTCCCTGGTCTGTATAGGTTAGAGTTATAATGGATGATCAGACCCTGGTCTGTATAGGTTAGAGTTATAATGGATGGTCAGGCCCTGGTCTTTACACGTTAGAGTTATAATGGATGATCAGGCCCTGGTCTGTATAGGTTAGAGTTATAATGGATGATCAGTCCCTGGTCTGTATAGGTTACAATTATAATGGATGATCAGTCCCTGGTCTGTATAGGTTAGAGTTATAATGGATGATCAGTCCCTGGTCTGTATAGGTTAGAGTTATAATGGATGGTCAGTCCCTGGTCTGTATAGGTTAGAGTTATAATGGATGATTAGGCCCTGGTCTGTATAGGTTAGAGTTATAATGGATGATCAGGCCCTGGTCTGTATAGGTTACAGTTATAATGGATGATCAGTCCCTGGTCGGTATAAGTTGCAGTTATAATGGATGATCAGTCCCTGGTCTGTATAGGTTAGAGTTATAATGGATGATCAGGCCCTGGTCTGTATAGGTTAGAGTTATAATGGATGGTCGGTCCCTGGTCTGTATAGGTTAGAGTTATAATGGATGATCAGGCCCTGGTCTGTATAGGGTACAATTATAATGGATGATCAGGCCCTGGTCTGTATAGGTTAGAGTTATAATGGATGGTCAGTCCCTGGTCTGTATAGGTTACAGTTATAATGGATGGTCAGTACCTGGTCTGTATAGGTTAGAGTTATAATGGATGATCAGGCCCTGGTCTGTATAGGTTAGAGTTATAATGGATGGTCAGTCCCTGGTCTGTATAGGTTAGAGTTATAATGGATGATCAGACCCTGGTCTGTATAGGTTAGAGTTATAATGGATGATCAGACCCTGGTCTGTATAGGTTAGAGTTATAATGGATGGTCAGTCCCTGGTCTGTATAGGTTAGAGTTATAATGGATGATCAGTCCCTGGTCTGTATAGGTTAGAGTTATAATGGATGATCAGTCCCTGATCTGTATAGGTTAGAGTTATAATGGATGGTCAGTCCCTGGTCTGTACAGGTTAGAGTTATAATGGATGATCAGTCCCTGGTCTGTATAGGTTAGAGTTATAATGGATGATCAGTCCCTGGTCTGTATAGGTTAGAGTTATAATGGATGATCAGGCCCTGGTCTGTATAGGTTAGAGTTATAATGGATGGTCAGTCCCTGTTCTGTATAGGTTAGAGTTATAATGGATGATCAGTCCCTGGTCTGTATAGGTTAGAGTTATAATGGATGGCCAGTTCCTGGTCTGTATAGGTTAGAGTTATAATGGATGATCAGACCCTGGTCTGTATAGGTTAGAGTTATAATGTATGATCAGGCCCTGGTCTGTATAGGTTAGAGTTATAATGGATGGTCAGTCCCTGGTCTTTATAGGTTAGAGTTATAATGGATGGCCAGTCCCTGGTCTGTATAGGTTAGAGTTATAATGGATGATCAGACCCTGGTCTGTATAGGTTAGAGTTATAATGGATGATCATACCCTGGTCTGTATAGGTTAGAGTTATAATGGACGATCAGGCCCTAGTCTGTATAGGTTAGAGTTATAATGGATGGTCAGTCCCTGGTCTGTATAGGTTAGAGTTATAATGGATGATCAGACCCTGGTCTGTATAGTTTAGAGTTATAATGGATGATCAGGCCCTGGTCTGTATAGGTAAGAGTTATAATGGATGGTCAGTCCCTGGTCTGTATAGGTTAGAGTTATAATGGATGATCAGTCCCTGGTCTGTATAGGTTAGAGTTATAATGGATGGTCAGTCCCTGATCTGTATAGGCTAGAGTTATAATGGATGGTCAGTCCCTGGTCTGTACAGGTTAGAGTTATAATGGATGATCAGTCCCTGGTCTGTATAGGTTAGAGTTATAATGGATGATCAGTCCCTGGTCTGTATAGGTTAGAGTTATAATGGATGATCAGGCCCTGGTCTGTATAGGTTAGAGTTATAATGTATGATCAGACCCTGGTCTGTATAGGTTAGAGTTATAATGTATGATCAGGCCCTGGTCTGTATGGGTTAGAGTTATAATGGATGGTCAGTCCCTGGTCTGTATAGGTTAGAGTTATAATGGATGATCAGTCCCTGGTCTGTATACGTTTGAGTTATAATGAATGATCAGGCCCTGGTCTGTATAGGTTAGAGTTATATTGGGTGGTCAAGCCCTGGTCTGTATAGGTTAGAGGTATAATGGATGATCAGTCCCTGGTCTGTATAGGTTAGAGTTATAATGGATGGTCAGTCCCTGGTCTGTATAGGTTAGAGTTAAAATGGATGGTCAGTCCCTGGTCTGTATAGGTTAGAGTTATAATGGATGGTCAGTCCCTGGTCTGTATAGGTTAGAGTTATAATGGATGGTCAGTCCCTGGTCTGAACATGTTAGAGTTATAATGGATGATCAGTCCCTGGTCTTTATAGGTTAGAGTTATAATGGATGGCCAGTCCCTGGTCTGTATAGGTTAGAGTTATAATGGATGATCATACCCTGGTCTGTATAGGTTAGAGTTATAATGGACGATCAGGCCCTGGTCTGTATAGGTTAGAGTTATAATGGATGGTCAGTCCCTGGTCTGTATAGGTTAGAGTTATAATGGATGATCAGACCCTGGTCTGAATAGGTTAGAGTTATAATGGATGATCAGGCCCTGGTCTGTATAGGTAAGAGTTATAATGGATGGTCAGTCCCTGGTCTGTATAGGTTAGAGTTATAATGGATGGTCAGTCCCTGGTCTGTATAGGTTAGAGTTATAATGTATGATCAGGCCCTGGTCTGTATGGGTTAGAGTTATAATGGATGGTCAGTCCCTGGTCTGTATAGGTTAGAGTTATAATGGATGATCAGTCCCTGGTCTGTATACGTTTGAGTTATAATGAATGATCAGGCCCTGGTCTGTATAGGTTAGAGTTATATTGGGTGGTCAAGCCCTGGTCTGTATAGGTTAGAGTTATAATGGATGATCAGTCCCTGGTCTGTATAGGTTAGAGTTATAATGGATGATCAGTCCCTGGTCTGTATAGGTTAGAGTTATAATGGATGATCAGGCCCTGGTCTGTATAGGTTAGAGTTATAATGTATGATCAGACCCTGGTCTGTATAGGTTAGAGTTATAATGTATGATCAGGCCCTGGTCTGTATAGGTTAGAGTTATATTGGGTGGTCAGACCCTGGTCTGTATAGGTTAGAGTTATAATGGATGATCAGTCCCTGGTCTGTATAGGTTAGAGTTATAATGGATGGTCAGTCCCTGGTCTGTATAGGTTAGAGTTAAAATGGATGGTCAGTCCCTGGTCTTTATAGGTTAGAGTTATAATGGATGATCAGGCCCTGGTCTGTATAGGTTAGAGTTATAATGGATGGTCAGTCCCTGGTCTGTACATGTTAGAGTTATAATGGATGATCAGGCCCTGGTCTGTATAGGTTAGAGTTATAATGGATGATCAGGCCCTGGTCTGTATAGGTTAGAGTTATAATGGATGATCAGTCACTGGTCTGTATAGGTTACAGTTATAATGGATGATCAGTCCCTGGTCTGTATAGGTTAGAGTTATAATGGATGATCAGTCCCTGGTCTGTATAGGTTAGAGTTATAATGGATGGTCAGTCCCTGGTCTGTATAGGTTAGAGTTATAATGGATGATCAGGCCCTGGTCTGTATAGGTTAGAGTTATAATGGATGATCAGTCCCTGGTCTGTAAAGGTTACAGTTATAATGGATGATCAGGCCCTGGTCTGTATAGGTTACAGTGATAATGGATGATCAGTCCCTGGTCTGTATAGGTTTGAGCTATAATGGATGATCAGGCCCTGGTCTGTATAGGTTAGAGTTATAATGGATGGTCAGTCCGTGGTCTGTATAGGTTAAAGTTATAATGGATGGTCAGTCCTTGGTCTGTATATGTTAGAGTTATAATGGATGGTCAGTCCCTGGTCTGTTTAGGTTACAATTATAATGGATGATCAGTCCCTGGTCTGTATAGGTTAGAGTTATAATGGATGATCAGTCCCTGGTCTGTATAGGTTAGAGTTATAATGGATGGTCAGTCCCTGGTCTGTATAGGTTAGAGTTATAATGGATGATTAGGCCCTGGTCTGTATAGGTTAGAGTTATAATGGATGATCAGGCCCTGGTCTGTATAGGTTACAGTTATAATGGATGATCAGTCCCTGGTCGGTATAAGTTGCAGTTATAATGGATGATCAGTCCCTGGTCTGTATAGGTTAGAGTTATAATGGATGATCAGTCCCTGGTCTGTATAGGTTAGAGTTATAATGGATGGTCGGTCCCTGGTCTGTATAGGTTCGAGTTATAATGGATGATCAGGCCCTGGTCTGTATAGGGTACAATTATAATGGATGATCAGGCCCTGGTCTGTATAGGTTAGAGTTATAATGGATGGTCAGTCCCTGGTCTGTATAGGTTACAGTTATAATGGATGGTCAGTACCTGGTCTGTATAGGTTAGAGTTATAATGGATGATCAGACCCTGGTCTGTATAGGTTAGAGTTATAATGGATGATAAGGCCCTGGTCTGTATAGGTTAGAGTTATAATGGATGGTAAGTCCCTGGTCTGTATAGGTTAGATTTATAATGGATGATCAGTCCCTGGTCTGTATGGTTAGAGTTATAATGGATGGTCAGTCCCTGGTCTGTATAGGTTAGAGTTATAATGGATGATCAGACCCTGGTCTGAACAGGTTAGAGTTATAATGGATGATCATACCCTGGTCTGTATAGGTTAGAGTTATAATGGATGATCAGGCCCTGGTCTGTATAGGTTAGAGTTATAATGGATGGTCAGTCCCTGGTCTGTATAGGTTAGAGTTATAATGGATGATCAGACCCTGGTCTGTATAGGTTAGAGTTATAATGGATGATCAGACCCTGGTCTGTATAGGTTAGAGTTATAATGGATGGTCAGTCCCTGGTCTGTATAGGTTAGAGTTATAATGGATGATCAGTCCCTGGTCTGTATAGGTTAGAGTTATAATGGATGGTCAGTCCCTGATCTGTATAGGTTAGAGTTATAATGGATGGTCAGTCCCTGGTCTGTACAGGTTAGAGTTATAATGGATGATCAGTCCCTGGTCTGTATAGGTTAGAGTTATAATGGATGATCAGTCCCTGGTCTGTATAGGTTAGAGTTATAATGGATGATCAGGCCCTGGTCTGTATAGGTTAGAGTTATAATGGATGGTCAGTCCCTGTTCTGTATAGGTTAGAGTTATAATGGATGATCGGTCCCTGGTCTGTATAGGTTAGAGTTATAATGGATGGTCAGTTCCTGGTCTGTATAGGTTAGAGTTATAATGGATGATCAGACCCTGGTCTGTATAGGTTAGAGTTATAATGTATGATCAGGCCCTGGTCTGTATAGGTTAGAGTTATAATGGATGGTCAGTCCCTGGTCTTTATAGGTTAGAGTTATAATGGATGGCCAGTCCCTGGTCTGTATAGGTTAGAGTTATAATGGATGATCAGACCCTGGTCTGTATAGGTTAGAGTTATAATGGATGATCAGGCCCTGGTCTGTATAGGTTAGAGTTATAATGGATGATCAGTCCCTGGTCTGTATAGGTTACAATTATAATGGATGATCAGTCCCTGGTCTGTATAGGTTAGAGTTATAATGGATGATCAGTCCCTGGTCTGTATAGGTTAGAGTTATAATGGATGGTCAGTCCCTGGTCTGTATAGGTTAGAGTTATAATGGATGATTAGGCCCTGGTCTGTATAGGTTAGAGTTATAATGGATGATCAGGCCCTGGTCTGTATAGGTTACAGTTATAATGGATGATCAGTCCCTGGTCGGTATAAGTTGCAGTTATAATGGATGATCAGTCCCTGGTCTGTATAGGTTAGAGTTATAATGGATGATCAGTCCCTGGTCTGTATAGGTTAGAGTTATAATGGATGGTCGGTCCCTGGTCTGTATAGGTTCGAGTTATAATGGATGATCAGGCCCTGGTCTGTATAGGGTACAATTATAATGGATGATCAGGCCCTGGTCTGTATAGGTTAGAGTTATAATGGATGGTCAGTCCCTGGTCTGTATAGGTTACAGTTATAATGGATGGTCAGTACCTGGTCTGTATAGGTTAGAGTTATAATGGATGATCAGACCCTGGTCTGTATAGGTTAGAGTTATAATGGATGATAAGGCCCTGGTCTGTATAGGTTAGAGTTATAATGGATGGTAAGTCCCTGGTCTGTATAGGTTAGATTTATAATGGATGATCAGTCCCTGGTCTGTATAGGTTAGAGTTATAATGGAAGGTCAGTCCCTGGTCTGTATAGGTTAGAGTTATAATGGATGATCAGACCCTGGTCTGAACAGGTTAGAGTTATAATGGATGATCATACCCTGGTCTGTATAGGTTAGAGTTATAATGGATGATCAGGCCCTGGTCTGTATAGGTTAGAGTTATAATGGATGGTCAGTCCCTGGTCTGTATAGGTTAGAGTTATAATGGATGATCAGACCCTGGTCTGTATAGGTTAGAGTTATAATGGATGATCAGACCCTGGTCTGTATAGGTTAGAGTTATAATGGATGGTCAGTCCCTGGTCTGTATAGGTTAGAGTTATAATGGATGATCAGTCCCTGGTCTGTATAGGTTAGAGTTATAATGGATGGTCAGTCCCTGATCTGTATAGGTTAGAGTTATAATGGATGGTCAGTCCCTGGTCTGTACAGGTTAGAGTTATAATGGATGATCAGTCCCTGGTCTGTATAGGTTAGTTATAATGGATGATCAGTCCCTGGTCTGTATAGGTTAGAGTTATAATGGATGGTCAGTCCCTGTTCTGTATAGGTTAGAGTTATAATGGATGATCAGTCCCTGGTCTGTATAGGTTAGAGTTATAATGGATGGTCAGTTCCTGGTCTGTATAGGTTAGAGTTATAATGGATGATCAGACCCTGGTCTGTATAGGTTAGAGTTATAATGTATGATCAGGCCCTGGTCTGTATAGGTTAGAGTTATAATGGATGGTCAGTCCCTGGTCTTTATAGGTTAGAGTTATAATGGATGGCCAGTCCCTGGTCTGTATAGGTTAGAGTTATAATGGATGATCAGACCCTGGTCTGTATAGGTTAGAGTTATAATGGATGATCATACCCTGGTCTGTATAGGTTAGAGTTATAATGGACGATCAGGCCCTGGTCTGTATAGGTTAGAGTTATAATGGATGGTCAGTCCCTGGTCTGTATAGGTTAGAGTTATAATGGATGATCAGACCCTGGTCTGTATAGGTTAGAGTTATAATGGATGATCAGGCCCTGGTCTGTATAGGTAAGAGTTATAATGGATGGTCAGTCCCTGGTCTGTATAGGTTAGAGTTATAATGGATGATCAGTCCCTGGTCTGTATAGGTTAGAGTTATAATGGATGGTCAGTCCCTGATCTGTATAGGTTAGAGTTATAATGGATGGTCAGTCCCTGGTCTGTACAGGTTAGAGTTATAATGGATGATCAGTCCCTGGTCTGTATAGGTTAGAGTTATAATGGATGATCAGTCCCTGGTCTGTATAGGTTAGAGTTATAATGGATGATCAGGCCCTGGTCTGTATAGGTTAGAGTTATAATGTATGATCAAACCCTGGTCTGTATAGGTTAGAGTTATAATGGATGATCAGTCCCTGGTCTGTATACGTTTGAGTTATAATGAATGATCAGGCCCTGGTCTGTATAGGTTAGAGTTATATTGGGTGGTCAAGCCCTGGTCTGTATAGGTTAGAGTTATAATGGATGATCAGTCCCTGGTCTGTATAGGTTAGAGTTATAATGGATGGTCAGTCCCTGGTCTGTATAGGTTAGAGTAAAAATGGATGGTCAGTCCCTGGTCTTTATAGGTTAGAGTTATAATGGATGATCAGGCCCTGGTCTGTATAGGTTAGAGTTATAATGGATGGTCAGTCCCTGGTCTGTACATGTTAGAGTTATAATGGATGATCAGGTCCTGGTCTGTATAGGTTAGAGTTATAATGGATGATCAGTCGCTGGTCTGTATAGGTTACAGTTATAATGGATGATCAGTCCCTGGTCTGTATAGGTTAGAGTTATAATGGATGATCAGTCCCTGGTCTGTATAGGTTAGAGTTATAATGGATGGTCAGTCCCTGGTCTGTATAGGTTAGAGTTATAATGGATGATCAGGCCCTGGTCTGTATAGGTTAGAGTTATAATGGATGATCAGTCCCTGGTCTGTAAAGGTTAGAGTTATAATGGATGGCCAGTCCCTGGTCTGTATAGGTTAGAGTTATAATGGATGATCAGACCCTGGTCTGTATAGGTTAGAGTTATAATGGATGATCATACCCTGGTCTGTATAGGTTAGAGTTATAATGGACGATCAGGCCCTGGTCTGTATAGGTTAGAGTTATAATGGATGGTCAGTCCCTGGTCTGTATAGGTTAGAGTTATAATGGATGATCAGACCCTGGTCTGTATAGGTTAGAGTTATAATGGATGATCAGGCCCTGGTCTGTATAGGTAAGAGTTATAATGGATGGTCAGTCCCTGGTCTGTATAGGTTCGAGTTATAATGGATGATCAGTCCCTGGTCTGTATAGGTTAGAGTTATAATGGATGGTCAGTCCCTGATCTGTATAGGTTAGAGTTATAATGGATGGTCAGTCCCTGGTCTGTACAGGTTAGAGTTATAATGGATGATCAGTCCCTGGTCTGTATAGGTTAGAGTTATAATGGATGATCAGTCCCTGGTCTGTATAGGTTAGAGTTATAATGGATGATCAGGCCCTGGTCTGTATAGGTTAGAGTTATAATGTATGATCAGACCCTGGTCTGTATAGGTTAGAGTTATAATGTATGATCAGGCCCTGGTCTGTATGGGTTAGAGTTATAATGGATGGTCAGTCCCTGGTCTGTATAGGTTAGAGTTATAATGGATGATCAGTCCCTGGTCTGTATATGTTTGAGTTATAATGAATGATCAGGCCCTGGTCTGTATAGGTTAGAGTTATATTGGGTGGTCAAGCCCTGGTCTGTATAGGTTAGAGTTATAATGGATGATCAGTCCCTGGTCTGTATAGGTTAGAGTTATAATGGATGGTCAGTCCCTGGTCTGTATAGGTTAGAGTTAAAATGGATGGTCAGTCCCTGGTCTTTATAGGTTAGAGTTATAATGGATGATCAGGCCCTGGTCTGTATAGGTTAGAGTTATAATGGATGGTCAGTCCCTGGTCTGTACATGTTAGAGTTATAATGGATGATCAGGTCCTGGTCTGTATAGGTTAGAGTTATAATGGATGATCAGTCGCTGGTCTGTATAGGTTACAGTTATAATGGATGATCAGTCCCTGGTCTGTATAGGTTAGAGTTATAATGGATGATCAGTCCCTGGTCTGTATAGGTTAGAGTTATAATGGATGGTCAGTCCCTGGTCTGTATAGGTTAGAGTTATAATGGATGATCAGTCCCTGGTCTGTAAAGGTTACAGTTATAATGGATGATCAGTCCCTGGTCTGTATAGGTTACAGTGATAATGGATGATCAGTCCCTGGTCTGTATAGGTTTGAGCTATAATGGATGATCAGGCCCTGGTCTGTATAGGTTAGAGTTATAATGGATGGTCAGTCCGTGGTCTGTATAGGTTAGAGTTATAATGGATGGTCAGTCCCTGGTCTGTATAGGTTAGAGTTAAAATGGATGGTCAGTCCCTGGTCTTTATAGGTTAGAGTTATAATGGATGATCAGGCCCTGGTCTGTATAGGTTAGAGTTATAATGGATGGTCAGTCCCTGGTCTGTACATGTTAGAGTTATAATGGATGATCAGGTCCTGGTCTGTATAGGTTAGAGTTATAATGGATGATCAGTCCCTGGTCTGTATAGGTTAGAGTTATAATGGATGGTCAGTCCCTGGTCTGTATAGGTTAGAGTTATAATGGATGATCAGGCCCTGGTCTGTATAGGTTAGAGTTATAATGGATGATCAGTCCCTGGTCTGTAAAGGTTAGAGTTATAATGGATGGCCAGTCCCTGGTCTGTATAGGTTAGAGTTATAATGGATGATCAGTCGCTGGTCTGTATAGGTTACAGTTATAATGGATGATCAGTCCCTGGTCTGTATAGGTTAGAGTTATAATGGATGATCAGTCCCTGGTCTGTATAGGTTAGAGTTATAATGGATGGTCAGTCCCTGGTCTGTATAGGTTAGAGTTATAATGGATGATCAGGCCCTGGTCTGTATAGGTTAGAGTTATAATGGATGATCAGTCCCTGGTCTGTAAAGGTTAGAGTTATAATGGATGGCCAGTCCCTGGTCTGTATAGGTTAGAGTTATAATGTATGATCAGACCCTGGTCTGTATAGGTTAGAGTTATAATGTATGATCAGGCCCTGGTCTGTATGGGTTAGAGTTATAATGGGTGGTCAGTCCCTGGTCTGTATAGGTTAGAGTTATAATGGATGATCAGTCCCTGGTCTGTATATGTTTGAGTTATAATGAATGATCAGGCCCTGGTCTGTATAGGTTAGAGTTATATTGGGTGGTCAAGCCCTGGTCTGTATAGGTTAGAGTTATAATGGATGATCAGTCCCTGGTCTGTATAGGTTAGAGTTATAATGGATGGTCAGTCCCTGGTCTGTATAGGTTAGAGTTAAAATGGATGGTCAGTCCCTGGTCTTTATAGGTTAGAGTTATAATGTATGATCAGGCCCTGGTCTGTATGGGTTAGAGTTATAATGGGTGGTCAGTCCCTGGTCTGTATAGGTTAGAGTTATAATGGATGATCAGTCCCTGGTCTGTATATGTTTGAGTTATAATGAATGATCAGGCCCTGGTCTGTATAGGTTAGAGTTATATTGGGTGGTCAAGCCCTGGTCTGTATAGGTTAGAGTTATAATGGATGATCAGTCCCTGGTCTGTATAGGTTAGAGTTATAATGGATGGTCAGTCCCTGGTCTGTATAGGTTAGAGTTAAAATGGATGGTCAGTCCCTGGTCTTTATAGGTTAGAGTTATAATGGATGATCAGGCCCTGGTCTGTATAGGTTAGAGTTATAATGGATGGTCAGTCCCTGGTCTGTACATGTTAGAGTTATAATGGATGATCAGGTCCTGGTCTGTATAGGTTAGAGTTATAATGGATGATCAGTCGCTGGTCTGTATAGGTTAGAGTTATAATGGATGATCAGTCCCTGGTCTGTATAGGTTAGAGTTATAATGGATGGTCAGTCCCTGGTCTGTATAGGTTAGAGTTATAATGGATGATCAGTCCCTGGTCTGTAAAGGTTACAGTTATAATGGATGATCAGTCCCTGGTCTGTATAGGTTACAGTGATAATGGATGATCAGTCCCTGGTCTGTATAGGTTTGAGCTATAATGGATGATCAGGCCCTGGTCTGTATAGGTTAGAGTTATAATGGATGGTCAGTCCGTGGTCTGTATAGGTTAGAGTTATAATGGATGGTCAGTCCCTGGTCTGTATAGGTTAGAGTTAAAATGGATGGTCAGTCCCTGGTCTTTATAGGTTAGAGTTATAATGGATGATCAGGCCCTGGTCTGTATAGGTTAGAGTTATAATGGATGGTCAGTCCCTGGTCTGTACATGTTAGAGTTATAATGGATGATCAGGTCCTGGTCTGTATAGGTTAGAGTTATAATGGATGATCAGTCGCTGGTCTGTATAGGTTACAGTTATAATGGATGATCAGTCCCTGGTCTGTATAGGTAAGAGTTATAATGGATGATCAGTCCCTGGTCTGTATAGGTTAGAGTTATAATGGATGGTCAGTCCCTGGTCTGTATAGGTTAGAGTTATAATGGATGATCAGGCCCTGGTCTGTATAGGTTAGAGTTATAATGGATGATCAGTCCCTGGTCTGTAAAGGTTAGAGTTATAATGGATGGCCAGTCCCTGGTCTGTATAGGTTAGAGTTATAATGGATGATCAGACCCTGGTCTGTATAGGTTAGAGTTATAATGGATGATCATACCCTGGTCTGTATAGGTTAGAGTTATAATGGACGATCAGGCCCTGGTCTGTATAGGTTAGAGTTATAATGGATGGTCAGTCCCTGGTCTGTATAGGTTAGAGTTATAATGGATGATCAGACCCTGGTCTGTATAGGTTAGAGTTATAATGGATGATCAGGCCCTGGTCTGTATAGGTAAGAGTTATAATGGATGGTCAGTCCCTGGTCTGTATAGGTTTGAGTTATAATGGATGATCAGTCCCTGGTCTGTATAGGTTAGAGTTATAATGGATGGTCAGTCCCTGATCTGTATAGGTTAGAGTTATAATGGATGGTCAGTCCCTGGTCTGTACAGGTTAGAGTTATAATGGATGATCAGTCCCTGGTCTGTATAGGTTAGAGTTATAATGGATGATCAGTCCCTGGTCTGTATAGGTTAGAGTTATAATGGATGATCAGGCCCTGGTCTGTATAGGTTAGAGTTATAATGTATGATCAGACCCTGGTCTGTATAGGTTAGACTTATAATGTATGATCAGGCCCTGGTCTGTATGGGTTAGAGTTATAATGGATGGTCAGTCCCTGGTCTGTATAGGTTAGAGTTATAATGGATGATCAGTCCCTGGTCTGTATAGGTTAGAGTTATAATGGATGGTCAGTCCCTGGTCTGTATAGGTTAGAGTTATAATGGATGATCAGGCCCTGGTCTGTATAGGTTAGAGTTATAATGGATGATCAGTCCCTGGTCTGTAAAGGTTACAGTTATAATGGATGATCAGTCCCTGGTCTGTATAGGTTACAGTGATAATGGATGATCAGTCCCTGGTCTGTATAGGTTTGAGCTATAATGGATGATCAGGCCCTGGTCTGTATAGGTTAGAGTTATAATGGATGGTCAGTCCGTGGTCTGTATAGGTTAAAGTTATAATGGATGGTCAGTCCTTGGTCTGTATATGTTAGAGTTATAATGGATGGTCAGTCCCTGGTCTGTACAGGTTAGAGTTATAATGGATGATCAGTCCCTGGTCTGTATAGGTTAGAGTTATAATGGATGATCAGTCCCTGGTCTGTATAGGTTAGAGTTATAATGGATGATCAGGCCCTGGTCTGTATAGGTTAGAGTTATAATGTATGATCAGACCCTGGTCTGTATAGGTTAGAGTTATAATGTATGATCAGGCCCTGGTCTGTATGGGTTAGAGTTATAATGGATGGTCAGTCCCTGGTCTGTATAGGTTAGAGTTATAATGGATGATCAGTCCCTGGTCTGTATACGTTTGAGTTATAATGAATGATCAGGCCCTGGTCTGTATAGGTTAGAGCTATATTGGGTGGTCAAGCCCTGGTCTGTATAGGTTAAAGTTATAATGGATGGTCAGTCCCTGGTCTGTATAGGTTAGAGTTATAATGGATGGTCAGTCCCTGGTCTGTATAGGTTAGAGTTAAAATGGATGGTCAGTCCCTGGTCTTTATAGGTTAGAGTTATAATGGATGATCAGGCCCTGGTCTGTATAGGTTAGAGTTATAATGGATGGTCAGTCCCTGGTCTGTACATGTTAGAGTTATAATGGATGATCAGGTCCTGGTCTGTATAGGTTAGAGTTATAATGGATGATCAGTCGCTGGTCTGTATAGGTTACAGTTATAATGGATGATCAGTCCCTGGTCTGTATAGGTTAGAGTTATAATGGATGATCAGTCCCTGGTCTGTATAGGTTAGAGTTATAATGGATGGTCAGTCCATGGTCTGTATAGGTTAGAGTTATAATGGATGATCAGGCCCTGGTCTGTATAGGTTAGAGTTATAATGGATGATCAGTCCCTGGTCTGTAAAGGTTACAGTTATAATGGATGATCAGTCCCTGGTCTGTATAGGTTACAGTGATAATGGATGATCAGTCCCTGGTCTGTATAGGTTTGAGCTATAATGGATGATCAGGCCCTGGTCTGTATAGGTTAGAGTTATAATGGATGGTCAGTCCGTGGTCTGTATAGGTTAAAGTTATAATGGATGGTCAGTCCTTGGTCTGTATATGTTAGAGTTATAATGGATGGTCAGTCCCTGGTCTGTATAGGTTAGAGTTATAATGGATGATCAGACCCTGGTCTGTATAGGTTAGAGTTATAATGGATGGTCAGGCCCTGGTCTTTACACGTTAGAGTTATAATGGATGATCAGGCCCTGGTCTGTATAGGTTAGAGTCATAATGGATGATCAGTCCCTGGTCTGTATAGGTTACAATTATAATGGATGATCAGTCCCTGGTCTGTATAGGTTAGAGTTGTAATGGATGATCAGTCCCTGGTCTGTATAGGTTAGAGTTATAATGGATGGTCAGTCCCTGGTCTGTATAGGTTAGAGTTATAATGGATGATTAGGCCCTGGTCTGTATAGGTTAGAGTTATAATGGATGATCAGGCCCTGGTCTGTATAGGTTACAGTTATAATGGATGATCAGTCCCTGGTCGGTATAGGTTGCAGTTATAATGGATGATCAGTCCCTGGTCTGTATAGGTTAGAGTTATAATGGATGATCAGTCCCTGGTCTGTATAGGTTAGAGTTATAATGGATGATCAGGCCCTGGTCTGTATAGGGTACAATTATAATGGATGATCAGGCCCTGGTCTGTATAGGTTAGAGTTATAATGGATGGTCAGTCCCTGGTCTGTATAGGTTACAGTTATAATGGATAGTCAGTACCTGGTCTGTATAGGTTAGAGTTATAATGGATGATCAGACCCTGGTCTGTATAGGTTAGAGTTATAATGGATGATAAGGCCCTGGTCTGTATAGGTTAGAGTTATAATGGATGGTCAGTCCCTGGTCTGTATAGGTTAGATTTATAATGGATGATCAGACCCTGGTCTGTATAGGTTAGAGTTATAATGGATGATCATACCCTGGTCTGTATAGGTTAGAGTTATAATGGATGATCAGACCCTGGTCTGTATAGGTTAGAGTTATAATGGATGGTCAGTCCCTGGTCTGTATAGGTTAGAGTTTTAATGGATGATCAGTCCCTGGTCTGTATAGGTTAGAGTTATAATGGATGGTCAGTCCCTGATCTGTATAGGTTAGAGTTATAATGGATGGTCAGTCCCTGGTCTGTACAGGTTAGAGTTATAATGGATGATCAGTCCCTGGTCTGTATAGGTTAGAGTTATAATGGATGATCAGTCCCTGGTCTGTATAGGTTAGAGTTATAATGGATGATCAGGCCCTGGTCTGTATAGGTTAGAGTTATAATGGATGGTCAGTCCCTGTTCTGTATAGGTTAGAGTTATAATGGATGATCAGTCCCTGGTCTGTATAGGTTAGAGTTATAATGGATGGTCAGTTCCTGGTCTGTATAGGTTAGAGTTATAATGGATGATCATACCCTGGTCTGTATAGGTTAGAGTTATAATGGACGATCAGGCCCTGGTGTGTATAGGTTAGAGTTATAATGGATGGTCAGTCCCTGGTCTGTATAGGTTAGAGTTATAATGGATGATCAGACCCTGGTCTGTATAGGTTAGAGTTATAATGGATGATCAGGCCCTGGTCTGTATAGGTAAGAGTTATAATGGATGGTCAGTCCCTGGTCTGTATAGGTTAGAGTTATAATGGATGATCAGTCCCTGGTCTGTATAGGTTAGAGTTATAATGGATGGTCAGTCCCTGATCTGTATAGGTTAGAGTTATAATGGATGGTCAGTCCCTGGTCTGAACAGGTTAGAGATATAATGGATGATCAGTCCCTGGTCTGTATAGGTTAGAGTTATAATGGATGATCAGGCCCTGGTCTGTATAGGTTAGAGTTATAATGTATGATTAGACCCTGGTCTGTATAGGTTAGAGTTATAATGTATGATCAGGCCCTGGTCTGTATGGGTTAGAGTTATAATGGATGGTCAGTCCCTGGTCTGTATAGGTTAGAGTTATAATGGATGATCAGTCCCTGGTCTGTATACGTTTGAGTTATAATGAATGATCAGGCCCTGGTCTGTATAGGTTAGAGTTATATTGGGTGGTCAAGCCCTGGTCTGTATAGGTTAGAGTTATAATGGATGATCAGTCCCTGGTCTGTATAGGTTAGAGTTATAATGGATGGTCAGTCCCTGGTCTGTATAGGTTAGAGTTATAATGGATGATCAGACCCTGGTCTGTATAGGTTAGAGTTATAATGGATGATCAGGCCCTGGTCTGTATAGGTTAGAGTTATAATGGATGATCAGTCCCTGGTCTGTATAGGTTAGAGTTATAATGGATGGTCAGTCCCTGGTCTGTACATGTTAGAGTTATAATGGATGATCAAGCCCTGGTCTGTATAGGTTAGAGTTATAATGGATGATCAGTCGCTGGTCTGTATAGGTTACAGTTATAATGGATGATCAGTCCCTGGTCTGTATAGGTTAGAGTTATAATGGATGATCAGTCCCTGGTCTGTATAGGTTAGAGTTATAATGGATGGTCAGTCCCTGGTCTGTATAGGTTAGAGTTATAATGGATGATCAGGCCCTGGTCTGTATAGGTTAGAGTTATAATGGATGGTCAGTCCGTGGTCTGTATAGGTTAGAGTTATAATGGATGGTCAGTCCTTGGTCTGTATATGTTAGAGTTATAATGGATGGTCAGTCCCTGGTCTGTATAGGTTAGAGTTATAATGGATGATCAGACCCTGGTCTGTATAGGTTAGAGTTATAATGGATGGTCAGGCCCTGGTCTTTACACGTTAGAGTTATAATGGATGATCAGGCCCTGGTCTGTATAGGTTAGAGTTATAATGGATGATCAGTCCCTGGTCTGTATAGGTTACAATTATAATGGATGATCAGTCCCTGGTCTGTATAGGTTAGAGTTATAATGGATGATCAGTCCCTGTTCTGTATAGGTTAGAGTTATAATGGATGGTCAGTCCCTGGTCTGTATAGGTTAGAGTTATAATGGATGATTAGTCCCTGGTCTGTATAGGTTAGAGTTATAATGGATGATCAGGCCCTGGTCTGTATAGGTTAGAGTTATAATGGATGATCAGTCCCTGGTCTGTATAGGTTAGAGTTATAATGGATGGTCGGTCCCTGGTCTGTATAGGTTAGAGTTATAATGGATGATCAGGCCCTGGTCTGTATACGTTACAATTATAATGGATGATCAGGCCCTGGTCTGTATAGGTTACAATTATAATGGATGATCAGGCCCTGGTCTGTATAGGTTAGAGTTATAATGGATGGTCAGTCCCTGGTCTGAACAGGTTAGAGTTATAATGGATGATCAGTCCCTGGTCTTTATAGGTTAGAGTTATAATGGATGGTCAGTCCCTGGTCTGTATAGGTTAGAGTTATATTGGGTGGTCAAGCCCTGGTCTGTATAGGTTAGAGTTATAATGGATGATCAGTCCCTGGTCTGTATATGTTAGAGTTAAAATGGATGGTCAGTCCCTGGTCTTTATAGGTTAGAGTTATAATGGATGATCAGTCCCTGGTCTGTATAGGTTAGAGTTATAATGGATGGTCAGTCCCTGGTCTGTACATGTTAGAGTTATAATGGATGATCAGGCCCTGGTCTGTATAGGTTAGAGTTATAATGGATGATCAGTCGCTGGTCTCTATAGGTTACAGTTATAATGGATGATCAGTCCCTGGTCTTTATAGGTTAGAGTTATAATGGATGATCAGTCCCTGGTCTGTATAGGTTAGAGTTATAATGGATGGACAGTCCCTGGTCTGTATAGGTTAGAGTTATAATGGATGATCAGGCCCTGGTCTGTATAGGTTAGAGTTATAATGGATGATCAGTCCCTGGTCTGTAAAGGTTACAGTTATAATGGATAATCAGTCCCTGGTCTGTATAGGTTACAGTGATAATGGATGATCAGTCCCTGGTCTGTATAGGTTAGAGCTATAATGGATGATCAGGCCCTGGTCTGTATAGGTTAGAGTTATAATGGATGGTCAGTCCTTGGTCTGTATATGTTAGAGTTATAATGGATGGTCAGTATAGGTTAGAGTTATAATGGATGATCAGACCCTGGTCTGTATAGGTTAGAGTTATAATGGATGGTCAGGCCCTGGTCTTTACAGGTTAGAGTTATAATGGATGATCAGGCCCTGGTCTGTATAGGTTAGAGTTATAATGGATGATCAGTCCCTGGTCTGTATAGGTTACAATTATAATGGATGATCAGTCCCTGGTCTGTATAGGTTATAGTTATAATGGATGATCAGTCCCTGGTCTGTATAGGTTAGAGTTATAATGGATGGTCAGTCCCTGGTCTGTATAGGTTAGAGTTATAATGGATGATTAGGCCCTGGTCTGTATAGGTTAGAGTTATAATGGATGATCAGGCCCTGGTCTGTATAGGTTACAGTTTTAATGGATGATCAGTCCCTGGTCTGTATAGGTTACAGTTATAATGGATGATCAGTCCCTGGTCTGTATAGGTTAGAGTTATAATGGATGATCAGTCCCTGGTCTGTATAGGTTAGAGTTATAATGGATGGTCGGTCCCTGGTCTGTATAGGTTAGAGTTATAATGGATGGTCGGTCCCTGGTCTGTATAGGTTAGAGTTATAATGGATGATCAGGCCCTGGTCTGTATAGGTTACAATTATAATGGATGATCAGGCCCTGGTCTGTATAGGTTACAATTATAATGGATGATCAGGCCCTGGTCTGTATAGGTTAGAGTTATAATGGATGGTCAGTCCCTGGTCTGAACAGGTTAGAGTTATAATGGATGATCAGTCCCTGGTCTTTATAGGTTAGAGTTATAATGGATGGTCAGTCCCTGGTCTGTATAGGTTAGAGTTATAATGGATGGTCAGTCCCTGGTCTGTATAGGTAAGAGTTATAATGGATGGTCAGTCCCTGGTCTGAACAGGTTAGAGTTATAATGGATGATCAGTCCCTGGTCTTTATAGGTTAGAGTTATAATGGATGGTCAGTCCCTGGTCTGTATAGGTTAGAGTTATAATGGATGGTCAGTCCCTGGTCTGTATAGGTTAGAGTTATAATGGATGGTCAGTCCCTGGTCTGTATAGGTTAGAGTTATAATGGATGGCCAGTCCCTGGTCTGTATAGGTAAGAGTTATAATGGATGATCAGACCCTGGTCTGTATAGGTTAGAGTTATAATGGATGATCATACCCTGGTCTGTATAGGTTAGAGTTATAATGGATGATCAGGCCCTGGTCTGTATAGGTTAGAGTTATAATGGATGGTCAGTCCCTGGTCTGTATAGGTTAGAGTTATAATGGATGATCAGACCCTGGTCTGTATAGGTTAGAGTTATAATGGATGATCAGGCCCTGGTCTGTATAGGTTAGAGTTATAATGGATGGTCAGTCCCTGGTCTGTATAGGTTAGAGTTATAATGGATGATCAGTCCCTGGTCTGTATAGGTTAGAGTTATAATGGATGGTCAGTCCCTGATCTGTATAGGTTAGAGTTATAATGGATGGTCAGTCCCTGGTCTGTGTATGTTAGAGTTATAATGGATGATCAGACCCTGGTCTGTATAGGTTAGAGTTATAATGTATGATCAGGCCCTGGTCTGTATGGGTTAGAGTTATAATGGATGATCAGTCCCTGGTCTGTATAGGTTAGAGTTATAATGGATAGTCAGTCCCTGGTCTGTATAGGTTAGAGTTATAATGGATGATCAGTCCCTGGTCTGTATAGGTTAGAGTTATATTGGATGATCAGGCCCTGGTCTGTATAGGTTAGAGCTATATTGGATGATCAGTCCCTGGTCTGTATAGGTTAGAGTTATAATGGATGGTCAGGCCGTGGTCTGTATAGGTTACAGTTATAATGGATGATCAGTCCCTGGTCTGTATAGGTTAGAGTTATAATGGATGGTCAGTCCCTAGTCTGTATAGGTTAGAGTTATAATGGATGGTCAGTCCCTGGTCTGTATAGGTTAGAGTTATAATGGATGGTCAGTCCCTGGTCTGTATAGGTTAGAGTTATAATGGATGGTCAGTCCCTGGTCTGTATAGGTTACAGTGATAATGGATGATCAGTCCCTGGTCTGTATAGGTTAGAGCTATAATGGATGATCAGTCCCTGGTCTGTATAGGTTAGAGTTATAATGGATGGTCAGGCCCTGGTCTGTATAGGTTACAGTTATAATGGATGATCAGTCCCTGGTCTGTATAGGTTAGAGTTATAATGGATGGTCAGTCCCTGGTCTGTGTATGTTAGAGTTATAATGGATGATCAGACCCTGGTCTGTATAGGTTAGAGTTATAATGTATGATCAGGCCCTGGTCTGTATGGGTTAGAGTTATAATGGATGATCAGTCCCTGGTCTGTATAGGTTAGAGTTATAATGGATAGTCAGTCCCTGGTCTGTATAGGTTAGAGTTATAATGGATGATCAGTCCCTGGTCTGTATAGGTTAGAGTTATATTGGATGATCAGGCCCTGGTCTGTATAGGTTAGAGCTATATTGGATGATCAGTCCCTGGTCTGTATAGGTTAGAGTTATAATGGATGGTCAGGCCGTGGTCTGTATAGGTTACAGTTATAATGGATGATCAGTCCCTGGTCTGTATAGGTTAGAGTTATAATGGATGGTCAGTCCCTAGTCTGTATAGGTTAGAGTTATAATGGATGGTCAGTCCCTGGTCTGTATAGGTTAGAGTTATAATGGATGGTCAGTCCCTGGTCTGTATAGGTTAGAGTTATAATGGATGGTCAGTCCCTGGTCTGTATAGGTTACAGTGATAATGGATGATCAGTCCCTGGTCTGTATAGGTTAGAGCTATAATGGATGATCAGTCCCTGGTCTGTATAGGTTAGAGTTATAATGGATGGTCAGGCCCTGGTCTGTATAGGTTACAGTTATAATGGATGATCAGTCCCTGGTCTGTATAGGTTAGAGTTATAATGGATGGTCAGTCCCTAGTCTGTATAGGTTAGAGTTATAATGGATGGTCAGTCCCTGGTCTGTATAGGTTAGAGTTATAATGGATGGTCAGGCCCTGGTCTTTACACGTTAGAGTTATAATGGATGATCAGGCCCTGGTCTGTATAGGTTAGAGTTATAATGGATGATCAGTCCCTGGTCTGTATAGGTTACAATTATAATGGATGATCAGTCCCTGGTCTGCATAGGTTAGAGTTATAATGGATGATCAGTCCCTGGTCTGTATAGGTTAGAGTTATAATGGATGGTCAGTCCCTGGTCTGTATAGGTTAGAGTTATAATGGATGATTAGTCCCTGGTCTGTATAGGTTAGAGTTATAATGGATGATCAGGCCCTGGTCTGTATAGGTTAGAGTTATAATGGATGATCAGTCCCTGGTCTGTATAGGTTAGAGTTATAATGGATGGTCGGTCCCTGGTCTGTATAGGTTAGAGTTATAATGGATGGTCGATCCCTGGTCTGTATAGGTTAGAGTTATAATGGATGATCAGGCCCTGGTCTGTATAGGTTACAATTATAATGGATGATCAGGCCCTGGTCTGTATAGGTTACAATTATAATGGATGATCAGGCCCTGGTCTGTATAGGTTAGAGTTATAATGGATGGTCAGTCCCTGGTCTGAACAGGTTAGAGTTATAATGGCTGATCAGTCCCTGGTCTTTATAGGTTAGAGTTATAATGGATGGTCAGTCCCTGGTCTGTATAGGTTAGAGTTATATTGGGTGGTCAAGCCCTGGTCTGTATAGGTTAGAGTTATAATGGATGATCAGTCCCTGGTCTGTATATGTTAGAGTTAAAATGGATGGTCAGTCCCTGGTCTTTATAGGTTAGAGTTATAATGGATGATCAGTCCCTGGTCTGTATAGGTTAGAGTTATAATGGATGGTCAGTCCCTGGTCTGTACATGTTAGAGTTATAATGGATGATCAGGCCCTGGTCTGTATAGGTTAGAGTTATAATGGATGATCAGTCGCTGGTCTCTATAGGTTACAGTTATAATGGATGATCAGTCCCTGGTCTTTATAGGTTAGAGTTATAATGGATGATCAGTCCCTGGTCTGTATAGGTTAGAGTTATAATGGATGGTCAGTCCCTGGTCTGTATAGGTTAGAGTTATAATGGATGATCAGGCCCTGGTCTGTATAGGTTAGAGTTATAATGGATGATCAGTCCCTGGTCTGTAAAGGTTACAGTTATAATGGATAATCAGTCCCTGGTCTGTATAGGTTACAGTGATAATGGATGATCAGTCCCTGGTCTGTATAGGTTAGAGCTATAATGGATGATCAGGCCCTGGTCTGTATAGGTTAGAGTTATAATGGATGGTCAGTCCTTGGTCTGTATATGTTAGAGTTATAATGGATGGTCAGTATAGGTTAGAGTTATAATGGATGATCAGACCCTGGTCTGTATAGGTTAGAGTTATAATGGATGGTCAGTCCCTGGTCTGAACAGGTTAGAGTTATAATGGATGATCAGTCCCTGGTCTTTATAGGTTAGAGTTATAATGGATGGTCAGTCCCTGGTCTGTATAGGTTAGAGTTATAATGGATGGTCAGTCCCTGGTCTGTATAGGTAAGAGTTATAATGGATGGTCAGTCCCTGGTCTGAACAGGTTAGAGTTATAATGGATGATCAGTCCCTGGTCTTTATAGGTTAGAGTTATAATGGATGGTCAGTCCCTGGTCTGTATAGGTTAGAGTTATAATGGATGGTCAGTCCCTGGTCTGTATAGGTTAGAGTTATAATGGATGGTCAGTCCCTGGTCTGTATAGGTTAGAGTTATAATGGATGGCCAGTCCCTGGTCTGTATAGGTTAGAGTTATAATGGATGATCAGACCCTGGTCTGTATAGGTTAGAGTTATAATGGATGATCATACCCTGGTCTGTATAGGTTAGAGTTATAATGGATGATCAGGCCCTGGTCTGTATAGGTTAGAGTTATAATGGATGGTCAGTCCCTGGTCTGTATAGGTTAGAGTTATAATGGATGATCAGACCCTGGTCTGTATAGGTTAGAGTTATAATGGATGATCAGGCCCTGGTCTGTATAGGTTAGAGTTATAATGGATGGTCAGTCCCTGGTCTGTATAGGTTAGAGTTATAATGGATGATCAGTCCCTGGTCTGTATAGGTTAGAGTTATAATGGATGGTCAGTCCCTGATCTGTATAGGTTAGAGTTATAATGGATGGTCAGTCCCTGGTCTGTGTATGTTAGAGTTATAATGGATGATCAGACCCTGGTCTGTATAGGTTAGAGTTATAATGTATGATCAGGCCCTGGTCTGTATGGGTTAGAGTTATAATGGATGATCAGTCCCTGGTCTGTATAGGTTAGAGTTATAATGGATAGTCAGTCCCTGGTCTGTATAGGTTAGAGTTATAATGGATGATCAGTCCCTGGTCTGTATAGGTTAGAGTTATATTGGATGATCAGGCCCTGGTCTGTATAGGTTAGAGCTATATTGGATGATCAGTCCCTGGTCTGTATAGGTTAGAGTTATAATGGATGGTCAGGCCGTGGTCTGTATAGGTTACAGTTATAATGGATGATCAGTCCCTGGTCTGTATAGGTTAGAGTTATAATGGATGGTCAGTCCCTAGTCTGTATAGGTTAGAGTTATAATGGATGGTCAGTCCCTGGTCTGTATAGGTTAGAGTTATAATGGATGGTCAGTCCCTGGTCTGTATAGGTTAGAGTTATAATGGATGGTCAGTCCCTGGTCTGTATAGGTTACAGTGATAATGGATGATCAGTCCCTGGTCTGTATAGGTTAGAGCTATAATGGATGATCAGTCCCTGGTCTGTATAGGTTAGAGTTATAATGGATGGTCAGGCCCTGGTCTGTATAGGTTACAGTTATAATGGATGATCAGTCCCTGGTCTGTATAGGTTAGAGTTATAATGGATGGTCAGTCCCTGGTCTGTGTATGTTAGAGTTATAATGGATGATCAGACCCTGGTCTGTATAGGTTAGAGTTATAATGTATGATCAGGCCCTGGTCTGTATGGGTTAGAGTTATAATGGATGATCAGTCCCTGGTCTGTATAGGTTAGAGTTATAATGGATAGTCAGTCCCTGGTCTGTATAGGTTAGAGTTATAATGGATGATCAGTCCCTGGTCTGTATAGGTTAGAGTTATATTGGATGATCAGGCCCTGGTCTGTATAGGTTAGAGCTATATTGGATGATCAGTCCCTGGTCTGTATAGGTTAGAGTTATAATGGATGGTCAGGCCGTGGTCTGTATAGGTTACAGTTATAATGGATGATCAGTCCCTGGTCTGTATAGGTTAGAGTTATAATGGATGGTCAGTCCCTAGTCTGTATAGGTTAGAGTTATAATGGATGGTCAGTCCCTGGTCTGTATAGGTTAGAGTTATAATGGATGGTCAGTCCCTGGTCTGTATAGGTTAGAGTTATAATGGATGGTCAGTCCCTGGTCTGTATAGGTTACAGTGATAATGGATGATCAGTCCCTGGTCTGTATAGGTTAGAGCTATAATGGATGATCAGTCCCTGGTCTGTATAGGTTAGAGTTATAATGGATGGTCAGGCCCTGGTCTGTATAGGTTACAGTTATAATGGATGATCAGTCCCTGGTCTGTATAGGTTAGAGTTATAATGGATGGTCAGTCCCTAGTCTGTATAGGTTAGAGTTATAATGGATGGTCAGTCCCTGGTCTGTATAGGTTAGAGTTATAATGGATGGTCAGGCCCTGGTCTTTACACGTTAGAGTTATAATGGATGATCAGGCCCTGGTCTGTATAGGTTAGAGTTATAATGGATGATCAGTCCCTGGTCTGTATAGGTTACAATTATAATGGATGATCAGTCCCTGGTCTGCATAGGTTAGAGTTATAATGGATGATCAGTCCCTGGTCTGTATAGGTTAGAGTTATAATGGATGGTCAGTCCCTGGTCTGTATAGGTTAGAGTTATAATGGATGATTAGTCCCTGGTCTGTATAGGTTAGAGTTATAATGGATGATCAGGCCCTGGTCTGTATAGGTTAGAGTTATAATGGATGATCAGTCCCTGGTCTGTATAGGTTAGAGTTATAATGGATGGTCGGTCCCTGGTCTGTATAGGTTAGAGTTATAATGGATGGTCGATCCCTGGTCTGTATAGGTTAGAGTTATAATGGATGATCAGGCCCTGGTCTGTATAGGTTACAATTATAATGGATGATCAGGCCCTGGTCTGTATAGGTTAGAGTTATAATGGATGGTCAGTCCCTGGTCTGTATAGGTTAGAGTTATAATGGATGGTCAGTCCCTGGTCTGTATAGGTTAGAGTTATAATGGCTGATCAGTCCCTGGTCTGTATAGGTTAGAGTTATAATGGATGATCAGTCCCTGGTCTGTATAGGTTAGAGTTATATTGGGTGGTCAAGCCCTGGTCTGTATAGGTTAGAGTTATAATGGATGATCAGTCCCTGGTCTGTATATGTTAGAGTTAAAATGGATGGTCAGTCCCTGGTCTTTATAGGTTAGAGTTATAATGGATGATCAGTCCCTGGTCTGTATAGGTTAGAGTTATAATGGATGGTCAGTCCCTGGTCTGTACATGTTAGAGTTATAATGGATGATCAGGCCCTGGTCTGTATAGGTTAGAGTTATAATGGATGATCAGTCGCTGGTCTCTATAGGTTACAGTTATAATGGATGATCAGTCCCTGGTCTTTATAGGTTAGAGTTATAATGGATGATCAGTCCCTGGTCTGTATAGGTTAGAGTTATAATGGATGGTCAGTCCCTGGTCTGTATAGGTTAGAGTTATAATGGATGATCAGGCCCTGGTCTGTATAGGTTAGAGTTATAATGGATGATCAGTCCCTGGTCTGTAAAGGTTACAGTTATAATGGATAATCAGTCCCTGGTCTGTATAGGTTACAGTGATAATGGATGATCAGTCCCTGGTCTGTATAGGTTAGAGCTATAATGGATGATCAGGCCCTGGTCTGTATAGGTTAGAGTTATAATGGATGGTCAGTCCTTGGTCTGTATATGTTAGAGTTATAATGGATGGTCAGTATAGGTTAGAGTTATAATGGATGATCAGACCCTGGTCTGTATAGGTTAGAGTTATAATGGATGGTCAGGCCCTGGTCTTTACAGGTTAGAGTTATAATGGATGATCAGGCCCTGGTCTGTATAGGTTAGAGTTATAATGGATGATCAGTCCCTGGTCTGTATAGGTTACAATTATAATGGATGATCAGTCCCTGGTCTGTATAGGTTATAGTTATAATGGATGATCAGTCCCTGGTCTGTATAGGTTAGAGTTATAATGGATGGTCAGTCCCTGGTCTGTATAGGTTAGAGTTATAATGGATGATTAGGCCCTGGTCTGTATAGGTTAGAGTTATAATGGATGATCAGGCCCTGGTCTGTATAGGTTACAGTTTTAATGGATGATCAGTCCCTGGTCTGTATAGGTTACAGTTATAATGGATGATCAGTCCCTGGTCTGTATAGGTTAGAGTTATAATGGATGATCAGTCCCTGGTCTGTATAGGTTAGAGTTATAATGGATGGTCGGTCCCTGGTCTGTATAGGTTAGAGTTATAATGGATGGTCGGTCCCTGGTCTGTATAGGTTAGAGTTATAATGGATGATCAGGCCCTGGTCTGTATAGGTTACAATTATAATGGATGATCAGGCCCTGGTCTGTATAGGTTACAATTATAATGGATGATCAGGCCCTGGTCTGTATAGGTTAGAGTTATAATGGATGGTCAGTCCCTGGTCTGAACAGGTTAGAGTTATAATGGATGATCAGTCCCTGGTCTTTATAGGTTAGAGTTATAATGGATGGTCAGTCCCTGGTCTGTATAGGTTAGAGTTATAATGGATGGTCAGTCCCTGGTCTGTATAGGTAAGAGTTATAATGGATGGTCAGTCCCTGGTCTGAACAGGTTAGAGTTATATTGGATGATCAGTCCCTGGTCTTTATAGGTTAGAGTTATAATGGATGGTCAGTCCCTGGTCTGTATAGGTTAGAGTTATAATGGATGGTCAGTCCCTGGTCTGTATAGGTTAGAGTTATAATGGATGGTCAGTCCCTGGTCTGTATAGGTTAGAGTTATAATGGATGGCCAGTCCCTGGTCTGTATAGGTAAGAGTTATAATGGATGATCAGACCCTGGTCTGTATAGGTTAGAGTTATAATGGATGATCATACCCTGGTCTGTATAGGTTAGAGTTATAATGGATGATCAGGCCCTGGTCTGCATAGGTTAGAGTTATAATGGATGGTCAGTCCCTGGTCTGTATAGGTTAGAGTTATAATGGATGATCAGACCCTGGTCTGTATAGGTTAGAGTTATAATGGATGATCAGGCCCTGGTCTGTATAGGTTAGAGTTATAATGGATGGTCAGTCCCTGGTCTGTATAGGTTAGAGTTATAATGGATGATCAGTCCCTGGTCTGTATAGGTTAGAGTTATAATGGATGGTCAGTCCCTGATCTGTATAGGTTAGAGTTATAATGGATGGTCAGTCCCTGGTTTGTGTATGTTAGAGTTATAATGGATGATCAGACCCTGGTCTGTATAGGTTAGAGTTATAATGTATGATCAGGCCCTGGTCTGTATGGGTTAGAGTTATAATGGATGGTCAGTCCCTGGTCTGTATAGGTTAGAGTTATAATGGATGATCAGTCCCTGGTCTGTATACGTTTGAGTTATAATGAATGATCAGGCCCTGGTCTGTATAGGTTAGAGTTGTATTGGGTGGTCAAGCCCTGGTCTGTATAGGTTAGAGTTATAATGGATGATCAGTCCCTGGTCTGTATATGTTAGAGTTAAAATGGATGGTCAGTCCCTGGTCTTTATAGGTTAGAGTTATAATGGATGATCAGTCCCTGGTCTGTATAGGTTAGAGTTATAATGGATGGTCAGTCCCTGGTCTGTATAGGTTACAGTTATAATGGATGATCAGTCCCTGGTCTGTATAGGTTAGAGTTATAATGGATGATCAGTCCCTGGTCTGTATAGGTTAGAGTTATAATGGATGGTCGGTCCCTGGTCTGTATAGGTTAGAGTTATAATGGATGATCAGGCCCTGGTCTGTATAGGTTACAATTATAATGGATGATCAGGCCCTGGTCTGTATAGGTTAGAGTTATAATGGATGGTCAGTCCCTGGTCTGAACAGGTTAGAGTTATAATGGATGATCAGTCCCTGGTCTTTATAGGTTACAATTATAATGGATGATCAGTCCCTGGTCTGTATATGTTAGATTTAAAATGGATGGTCAGTCCCTGGTCTTTATAGGTTAGAGTTATAATGGATGATCAGTCCCTGGTCTGTATAGGTTAGAGTTATAATGGATGATCAGTCCCTGGTCTGTAAAGGTTAGAGTTATAATGGATAATCAGTCCCTGGTCTGTATAGGTTACAGTGATAATGGATGATCAGTCCCTGGTCTGTATAGGTTAGAGCTATAATGGATGATCAGGCCCTGGTCTGTATAGGTTAGAGTTATAATGGATGGTCAGTCCTTGGTCTGTATATGTTAGAGTTATAATGGATGGTCAGTATAGGTTAGAGTTATAATGGATGATCAGACCCTGGTCTGTATAGGTTAGAGTTATAATGGATGGTCAGGCCCTGGTCTTTACAGGTTAGAGTTATAATGGATGATCAGGCCCTGGTCTGTATAGGTTAGAGTTATAATGGATGATCAGTCCCTGGTCTGTATAGGTTACAATTATAATGGATGATCAGTCCCTGGTCTGTATAGGTTATAGTTATAATGGATGATCAGTCCCTGGTCTGTATAGGTTAGAGTTATAATGGATGGTCAGTCCCTGGTCTGTATAGGTTAGAGTTATAATGGATGATTAGGCCCTGGTCTGTATAGGTTAGAGTTATAATGGATGATCAGGCCCTGGTCTGTATAGGTTACAGTTTTAATGGATGATCAGTCCCTGGTCTGTATAGGTTACAGTTATAATGGATGATCAGTCCCTGGTCTGTATAGGTTAGAGTTATAATGGATGATCAGTCCCTGGTCTGTATAGGTTAGAGTTATAATGGATGGTCGGTCCCTGGTCTGTATAGGTTAGAGTTATAATGGATGGTCGGTCCCTGGTCTGTATAGGTTAGAGTTATAATGGATGATCAGGCCCTGGTCTGTATAGGTTACAATTATAATGGATGATCAGGCCCTGGTCTGTATAGGTTACAATTATAATGGATGATCAGGCCCTGGTCTGTATAGGTTAGAGTTATAATGGATGGTCAGTCCCTGGTCTGAACAGGTTAGAGTTATAATGGATGATCAGTCCCTGGTCTTTATAGGTTAGAGTTATAATGGATGGTCAGTCCCTGGTCTGTATAGGTTAGAGTTATAATGGATGGTCAGTCCCTGGTCTGTATAGGTAAGAGTTATAATGTATGGTCAGTCCCTGGTCTGAACAGGTTAGAGTTATAATGGATGATCAGTCCCTGGTCTTTATAGGTTAGAGTTATAATGGATGGTCAGTCCCTGGTCTGTATAGGTTAGAGTTATAATGGATGGTCAGTCCCTGGTCTGTATAGGTTAGAGTTATAATGGATGGTCAGTCCCTGGTCTGTATAGGTTAGAGTTATAATGGATGGCCAGTCCCTGGTCTGTATAGGTAAGAGTTATAATGGATGATCAGACCCTGGTCTGTATAGGTTAGAGTTATAATGGATGATCATACCCTGGTCTGTATAGGTTAGAGTTATAATGGATGATCAGGCCCTGGTCTGTATAGGTTAGAGTTATAATGGATGGTCAGTCCCTGGTCTGTATAGGTTAGAGTTATAATGGATGATCAGACCCTGGTCTGTATAGGTTAGAGTTATAATGGATGATCAGGCCCTGGTCTGTATAGGTTAGAGTTATAATGGATGGTCAGTCCCTGGTCTGTATAGGTTAGAGTTATAATGGATGATCAGTCCCTGGTCTGTATAGGTTAGAGTTATAATGGATGGTCAGTCCCTGATCTGTATAGGTTAGAGTTATAATGGATGGTCAGTCCCTGGTCTGTGTAGGTTAGAGTTATAATGGATGATCAGACCCTGGTCTGTATAGGTTAGAGTTATAATGTATGATCAGGCCCTGGTCTGTATGGGTTAGAGTTATAATGGATGGTCAGTCCCTGGTCTGTATAGGTTAGAGTTATAATGGATGATCAGTCCCTGGTCTGTATACGTTTGAGTTATAATGAATGATCAGGCCCTGGTCTGTATAGGTTAGAGTTATATTGGGTGGTCAAGCCCTGGTCTGTATAGGTTAGAGTTATAATGGATGATCAGTCCCTGGTCTGTATATGTTAGAGTTAAAATGGATGGTCAGTCCCTGGTCTTTATAGGTTAGAGTTATAATGGATGATCAGTCCCTGGTCTGTATAGGTTAGAGTTATAATGGATGGTCAGTCCCTGGTCTGTATAGGTTACAGTTATAATGGATGATCAGTCCCTGGTCTGTATAGGTTAGAGTTATAATGGATGATCAGTCCCTGGTCTGTATAGGTTAGAGTTATAATGGATGGCCAGTCCCTGGTCTTTATAGGTTACAATTATAATGGATGATCAGTCCCTGGTCTGTATATGTTAGAGTTAAAATGGATGGTCAGTCCCTGGTCTTTATAGGTTAGAGTTATAATGGATGATCAGTCCCTGGTCTGTATAGGTTAGAGTTATAATGGATGGTCAGTCCCTGGTCTGTACATGTTAGAGTTATAATGGATGATCAGGCCCTGGTCTGTATAGGTTAGAGTTATAATGGATGATCAGTCGCTGGTCTGTATAGGTTACAGTTATAATGGATGATCAGTCCCTGGTCTGTATAGGTTAGAGTTATAATGGATGATCAGTCCCTGGTCTGTATAGGTTAGAGTTATAATGGATGGTCAGTCCCTGATCTGTACATGTTAGAGTTATAATGGATGATCAGTCCCTGGTCTGTAAAGGTTACAGTTATAATGGATGATCAGTCCCTGGTCTGTATAGGTTACAGTTATAATGGATGATCAGTCCCTGGTCTGTATAGGTTAGAGTTATAATGGATGATCAGTCCCTGGTCTGTATAGGTTAGAGTTATAATGGATGGTCAGTCCCTTGTCTGTATAGGTTAGAGTTATAATGGATGATCAGGCCCTGGTCTGTATAGGTTAGAGTTATAATGGATGATCAGTCCCTGGTCTGTAAAGGTTACAGTTATAATGGATGATCAGTCCCTGGTCTGTATAGGTTACAGTGATAATGGATGATCAGTCCCTGGTCTGTATAGGTTAGAGCTATAATGGATGATCAGGCCCTGGTCTGTATTGGTTAGAGTTATAATGGATGGTCAGTCCCTGGTCTGTATAGGTTAGAGTTATAATGGATGGTCAGGACCTGGTCTGTATAGGTTAGAGTTATAATGGATGATCAGGCCCTGGTCTGTATAGGTTAGAGTTATAATGGATGATCAGACCCTGGTCTGTATAGGTTAGAGTTATAATGGATGATCAGGCCCTGGTCTGTATATGTTAGAGTTAAAATGGATGGTCAGTCCCTGGTCTGTATAGGTTAGAGTTATAATGGATGATCAGTCCCTGGTCTGTATAGGTTAGAGTTATAATGGATGGTCAGTCCCTGGTCTGTATAGGTTACAGTTATAATGGATGATCAGGCCCTGGTCTGTATAGGTTAGAGCTATATTGGATGATCAGTCCCTGGTCTGTATAGGTTAGAGTTATAATTGATGGTCAGGCCCTGGTCTGTATAGGTTACAGTTATAATGGATGATCAGGCCCTGGTCTGTATAGGTTAGAGTTATAATGGATGATCAGTCCCTGGTCTGTAAAGGTTACAGTTATAATGGATGATCAGTCCCTGGTCTGTATAGGTTACAGTGATAATGGATGATCAGTCCCTGGTCTGTATAGGTTAGAGCTATAATGGATGATCAGGCCCTGGTCTGTATAGGTTAGAGTTATAATGGATGGTCAGTCCCTGGTCTGTATAGGTTAGAGTTATAATGGATGGTCAGTCCTTGGTCTGTATATGTTAGAGTTATAATGGATGGTCAGTCCCTGGTCTGTATAGGTTAGAGTTATAATGGATGATCAGACCCTGGTCTGTATAGGTTAGAGTTATAATGGATGGTCAGGCCCTGGTCTTTACAGGTTAGAGTTATAATGGATGATCAGGCCCTGGTCTGTATAGGTTAGAGTTATAATGGATGATCAGTCCCTGGTCTGTATAGGTTACAATTATAATGGATGGTCAGTCCCTGGTCTGTATAGGTTAGAGTTATAATGGATGGCCAGTCCCTGGTCTGTATAGGTTAGAGTTATAATGGATGATCAGACCCTGGTCTGTATAGGTTAGAGTTATAATGGATGATCATACCCTGGTCTGTATAGGTTAGAGTTATAATGGATGATCAGGCCCTGGTCTGTATAGGTTAGAGTTATAATGGATGGTCAGTCCCTGGTCTGTATAGGTTAGAGTTATAATGGATGATCAGACCCTGGTCTGTATAGGTTAGAGTTATAATGGATGATCAGGCCCTGGTCTGTATAGGTTAGAGTTATAATGGATGGTCAGTCCCTGGTCTGTATAGGTTAGAGTTATAATGGATGATCAGTCCCTGGTCTGTATAGGTTAGAGTTATAATGGATGATTAGGCCCTGGTCTGTATAGGTTAGAGTTATAATGGATGATCAGTCCCTGGTCTGTATAGGTTAAAGTTATAATGGATGATCAGTCCCTGGTCTGTATAGGTTAGAGTTATAATGGATGATCAGTCCCTGGTCTGTATAAGTTAGAGTTATAATGGATGGTCGGTCCCTGGTCTGTATAGGTTAGAGTTATAATGGATGATCAGGCCCTGGTCTGTATAGGTTACAATTATAATGGATGATCAGGCCCTGGTCTGTATAGGTTAGAGTTATAATGGATGGTCAGTCCCTGGTCTGTATAGGTTACAGTTATAATGGATGGTCAGTCCCTGGTCTGTATAGGTTAGAGTTATAATGGATGATCAGACCCTGGTCTGTATAGGTTAGAGTTATAATGGATGATAAGTTCCTGGTCTGTATAGGTTAGAGTTATAATGGATGGTCAGTCCCTGGTCTGTATAGGTTAGATTTATAATGGATGATCAGTCCCTGGTCTGTATAGTTTAGAGTTATAATGGATGGTCAGTCCCTGGTCTGTATAAGTTAGAGTTATAATGGATGGTCAGTCCCTGGTCTGTATAGGTTAGAGTTATAATGGATGATCAGTCCCTGGTCTGAACAGGTTAGAGTTATAATGGATGATCAGTCCCTGGTCTTTATAGGTTAGAGTTATAATGGATGGTCAGTCCCTGGTCTGTATAGGTTAGAGTTATAATGGATGGTCAGTCCCTGGTCTGTATAGGTTAGAGTTATAATGGATGGTCAGTCCCTGGTCTGTATAGGTTAGAGTTATAATGGATGGCCAGTCCCTGGTCTGTATAGGTTAGAGTTATAATGGATGATCAGACCCTGGTCTGTATAGGTTAGAGTTATAATGGATGATCATACCCTGGTCTGTATAGGTTAGAGTTATAATGGATGATCAGGCCCTGGTCTGTATAGGTTAGAGTTATAATGGATGGTCAGTCCCTGGTCTGTATAGGTTAGAGTTATAATGGATGATCAGACCCTGGTCTGTATAGGTTAGAGTTATAATGGATGATCAGGCCCTGGTCTGTATAGGTTAGAGTTATAATGGAGGGTCAGTCCCTGGTCTGTATAGGTTAGAGTTATAATGGATGATCAGTCCCTGGTCTGTATAGGTTAGAGTTATAATGGATGGTCAGTCCCTGATCTGTATAGGTTAGAGTTATAATGGATGGTCAGTCCCTGGTCTGTACAGGTTAGAGTTATAATGGATGATCAGTCCCTGGTCTGTATAGGTTAGAGTTATAATGGATGATCAGGCCCTGGTCTGTATAGGTTACAATTATAATGGATGATCAGACCCTGGTCTGTATAGGTTAGAGTTATAATGGATGGTCAGTCCCTGGTCTGTATAGGTTAGAGTTATAATGGATGGTCAGTCCCTGGTCTGTATAGGTTAGAGTTATAATGGATGGTCAGTCCCTGGTCTGTATAGGTTAGAGTTATAATGGATGGCCAGTCCCTGGTCTGTATAGGTTAGAGTTATAATGGATGATCAGACCCTGGTCTGTATAGGTTAGAGTTATAATGGATGATCATACCCTGGTCTGTATAGGTTAGAGTTATAATGGATGATCAGGCCCTGGTCTGTATAGGTTAGAGTTATAATGGATGGTCAGTCCCTGGTCTGTATAGGTTAGAGTTATAATGGATGATCAGACCCTGGTCTGTATAGGTTAGAGTTATAATGGATGATCAGGCCCTGGTCTGTATAGGTTAGAGTTATAATGGATGGTCAGTCCCTGGTCTGTATAGGTTAGAGTTATAATGGATGATCAGTCCCTGGTCTGTATAGGTTAGAGTTATAATGGATGATTAGGCCCTGGTCTGTATAGGTTAGAGTTATAATGGATGATCAGTCCCTGGTCTGTATAGGTTAAAGTTATAATGGATGATCAGTCCCTGGTCTGTATAGGTTAGAGTTATAATGGATGATCAGTCCCTGGTCTGTATAAGTTAGAGTTATAATGGATGGTCGGTCCCTGGTCTGTATAGGTTAGAGTTATAATGGATGATCAGGCCCTGGTCTGTATAGGTTACAATTATAATGGATGATCAGGCCCTGGTCTGTATAGGTTAGAGTTATAATGGATGGTCAGTCCCTGGTCTGTATAGGTTACAGTTATAATGGATGGTCAGTCCCTGGTCTGTATAGGTTAGAGTTATAATGGATGATCAGACCCTGGTCTGTATAGGTTAGAGTTATAATGGATGATAAGTTCCTGGTCTGTATAGGTTAGAGTTATAATGGATGGTCAGTCCCTGGTCTGTATAGGTTAGATTTATAATGGATGATCAGTCCCTGGTCTGTATAGTTTAGAGTTATAATGGATGGTCAGTCCCTGGTCTGTATAAGTTAGAGTTATAATGGATGGTCAGTCCCTGGTCTGTATAGGTTAGAGTTATAATGGATGGTCAGTCCCTGGTCTGAACAGGTTAGAGTTATAATGGATGATCAGTCCCTGGTCTTTATAGGTTAGAGTTATAATGGATGGTCAGTCCCTGGTCTGTATAGGTTAGAGTTATAATGGATGGTCAGTCCCTGGTCTGTATAGGTTAGAGTTATAATGGATGGTCAGTCCCTGGTCTGTATAGGTTAGAGTTATAATGGATGGCCAGTCCCTGGTCTGTATAGGTTAGAGTTATAATGGATGATCAGACCCTGGTCTGTATAGGTTAGAGTTATAATGGATGATCATACCCTGGTCTGTATAGGTTAGAGTTATAATGGATGATCAGGCCCTGGTCTGTATAGGTTAGAGTTATAATGGATGGTCAGTCCCTGGTCTGTATAGGTTAGAGTTATAATGGATGATCAGACCCTGGTCTGTATAGGTTAGAGTTATAATGGATGATCAGGCCCTGGTCTGTATAGGTTAGAGTTATAATGGATGGTCAGTCCCTGGTCTGTATAGGTTAGAGTTATAATGGATGATCAGTCCCTGGTCTGTATAGGTTAGAGTTATAATGGATGGTCAGTCCCTGATCTGTATAGGTTAGAGTTATAATGGATGGTCAGTCCCTGGTCTGTACAGGTTAGAGTTATAATGGATGATCAGTCCCTGGTCTGTATAGGTTAGAGTTATAATGGATGATCAGTCCCTGGTCTGTATAGGTTAGAGTTATAATGGATGATCAGTCCCTGGTCTGTATAGGTTAGAGTTATAATGGATGGTCAGTCCCTGGTCTGTATAGGTTAGAGTTATAATGGATGATCAGGCCCTGGTCTGTATAGGTTCGAGTTATAATGGATGATCAGGGCCTGGTCTGTATAGGTTAGAGTTATAATGGATGGTCAGTCCCTGGTCTGTATAGAATAGAGTTATAATGGATGGTCAGTCCCTGGTCTGTATAGGTTAGAGTTATAATGGATGATCAGGCCCTGGTCTGTATAGGTTAGAGTTATAATGGATGATCAGTCCCTGGTCTGTAAAGGTTACAGTTATAATGGATGATCAGTCCCTGGTCTGTATAGGTTACAGTGATAATGGATGATCAGTCCCTGGTCTGTATAGGTTAGAGCTATAATGGATGATCAGGCCCTGGTCTGTATTGGTTAGAGTTATAATGGATGGTAAGTCCCTGGTCTGTATAGGTTAGAGTTATAATGGATGGTCAGGACCTGGTCTGTATAGGTTAGAGTTATAATGGATGATCAGGCCCTGGTCTGTATAGGTTAGAGTTATAATGGATGATCAGACCCTGGTCTGTATAGGTTAGAGTTATAATGGATGATCAGGCCCTGGTCTGTATATGTTAGAGTTAAAATGGATGGTCAGTCCCTGGTCTGTATAGGTTAGAGTTATAATGGATGATCAGTCCCTGGTCTGTATAGGTTAGAGTTATAATGGATGGTCAGTCCCTGGTCTGTATAGGTTACAGTTATAATGGATGATCAGGCCCTGGTCTGTATAGGTTAGAGCTATATTGGATGATCAGTCCCTGGTCTGTATAGGTTAGAGTTATAATTGATGGTCAGGCCCTGGTCTGTATAGGTTACAGTTATAATGGATGATCAGTCCCTGGTCTGTATAGGTTAGAGTTATATTGGGTGGTCAAGCCCTGGTCTGTATAGGTTAGAGTTATAATGGATGATCAGTCCCTGGTCTGTATATGTTAGAGTTAAAATGGATGGTCAGTCCCTGGTCTTTATAGGTTAGAGTTATAATGGATGATCAGTCCCTGGTCTGTATAGGTTAGAGTTATAATGGATGATCAGACCCTGGTCTGTATAGGTTAGAGTTATAATGGATGGTCAGTCCCTGGTCTGTATAGGTTAGAGTTATAATGGATGGTCAGTCCCTGGTCTGTATAGGTTAGAGTTATAATGGATGGTCAGTCCCTGGTCTGTATAGGTTAGAGTTATAATGGATGGCCAGTCCCTGGTCTGTATAGGTTAGAGTTATAATGGATGATCAGACCCTGGTCTGTATAGGTTAGAGTTATAATGGATGATCATACCCTGGTCTGTATAGGTTAGAGTTATAATGGATGATCAGGCCCTGGTCTGTATAGGTTAGAGTTATAATGGATGGTCAGTCCCTGGTCTGTATAGGTTAGAGTTATAATGGATGATCAGACCCTGGTCTGTATAGGTTAGAGTTATAATGGATGATCAGGCCCTGGTCTGTATAGGTTAGAGTTATAATGGATGGTCAGTCCCTGGTCTGTATAGGTTAGAGTTATAATGGATGATCAGTCCCTGGTCTGTATAGGTTAGAGTTATAATGGATGATTAGGCCCTGGTCTGTATAGGTTAGAGTTATAATGGATGATCAGTCCCTGGTCTGTATAGGTTAAAGTTATAATGGATGATCAGTCCCTGGTCTGTATAGGTTAGAGTTATAATGGATGATCAGTCCCTGGTCTGTATAAGTTAGAGTTATAATGGATGGTCGGTCCCTGGTCTGTATAGGTTAGAGTTATAATGGATGATCAGGCCCTGGTCTGTATAGGTTACAATTATAATGGATGATCAGGCCCTGGTCTGTATAGGTTAGAGTTATAATGGATGGTCAGTCCTTGGTCTGTATAGGTTACAGTTATAATGGATGGTCAGTCCCTGGTCTGTATAGGTTAGAGTTATAATGGATGATCAGACCCTGGTCTGTATAGGTTAGAGTTATAATGGATGATAAGTTCCTGGTCTGTATAGGTTAGAGTTATAATGGATGGTCAGTCCCTGGTCTGTATAGGTTAGATTTATAATGGATGATCAGTCCCTGGTCTGTATAGTTTAGAGTTATAATGGATGGTCAGTCCCTGGTCTGTATAAGTTAGAGTTATAATGGATGGTCAGTCCCTGGTCTGTATAGGTTAGAGTTATAATGGATGGTCAGTCCCTGGTCTGAACAGGTTAGAGTTATAATGGATGATCAGTCCCTGGTCTTTATAGGTTAGAGTTATAATGGATGGTCAGTCCCTGGTCTGTATAGGTTAGAGTTATAATGGATGGTCAGTCCCTGGTCTGTATAGGTTAGAGTTATAATGGATGGTCAGTCCCTGGTCTGTATAGGTTAGAGTTATAATGGATGGCCAGTCCCTGGTCTGTATAGGTTAGAGTTATAATGGATGATCAGACCCTGGTCTGTATAGGTTAGAGTTATAATGGATGATCATACCCTGGTCTGTATAGGTTAGAGTTATAATGGATGATCAGGCCCTGGTCTGTATAGGTTAGAGTTATAATGGATGGTCAGTCCCTGGTCTGTATAGGTTAGAGTTATAATGGATGATCAGACCCTGGTCTGTATAGGTTAGAGTTATAATGGATGATCAGGCCCTGGTCTGTATAGGTTAGAGTTATAATGGATGGTCAGTCCCTGGTCTGTATAGGTTAGAGTTATAATGGATGATCAGTCCCTGGTCTGTATAGGTTAGAGTTATAATGGATGGTCAGTCCCTGATCTGTATAGGTTAGAGTTATAATGGATGGTCAGTCCCTGGTCTGTACAGGTTAGAGTTATAATGGATGATCAGTCCCTGGTCTGTATAGGTTAGAGTTATAATGGATGATCAGTCCCTGGTCTGTATAGGTTAGAGTTATAATGGATGATCAGTCCCTGGTCTGTATAGGTTAGAGTTATAATGGATGGTCAGTCCCTGGTCTGTATAGGTTAGAGTTATAATGGATGATCAGGCCCTGGTCTGTATAGGTTCGAGTTATAATGGATGATCAGGGCCTGGTCTGTATAGGTTAGAGTTATAATGGATGGTCAGTCCCTGGTCTGTATAGAATAGAGTTATAATGGATGGTCAGTCCCTGGTCTGTATAGGTTAGAGTTATAATGGATGATCAGGCCCTGGTCTGTATAGGTTAGAGTTATAATGGATGATCAGTCCCTGGTCTGTAAAGGTTACAGTTATAATGGATGATCAGTCCCTGGTCTGTATAGGTTACAGTGATAATGGATGATCAGTCCCTGGTCTGTATAGGTTAGAGCTATAATGGATGATCAGGCCCTGGTCTGTATTGGTTAGAGTTATAATGGATGGTCAGTCCCTGGTCTGTATAGGTTAGAGTTATAATGGATGGTCAGGACCTGGTCTGTATAGGTTAGAGTTATAATGGATGATCAGGCCCTGGTCTGTATAGGTTAGAGTTATAATGGATGATCAGACCCTGGTCTGTATAGGTTAGATTTATAATGGATGATCAGGCCCTGGTCTGTATATGTTAGAGTTAAAATGGATGGTCAGTCCCTGGTCTGTATAGGTTAGAGTTATAATGGATGATCAGTCCCTGGTCTGTATAGGTTAGAGTTATAATGGATGGTCAGTCCCTGGTCTGTATAGGTTACAGTTATAATGGATGATCAGGCCCTGGTCTGTATAGGTTAGAGCTATATTGGATGATCAGTCCCTGGTCTGTATAGGTTAGAGTTATAATTGATGGTCAGGCCCTGGTCTGTATAGGTTACAGTTATAATGGATGATCAGTCCCTGGTCTGTATAGGTTAGAGTTATATTGGGTGGTCAAGCCCTGGTCTGTATAGGTTAGAGTTATAATGGATGATCAGTCCCTGGTCTGTATATGTTAGAGTTACAATGGATGGTCAGTCCCTGGTCTTTATAGGTTAGAGTTATAATGGATGATCAGTCCCTGGTCTGTATAGGTTAGAGTTATAATGGATGGTCAGTCCCTGGTCTGTACATGTTAGAGTTATAATGGATGATCAGGCCCTGGTCTGTATAGGTTAGAGTTATAATGGATGATCAGTCGCTGGTCTGTATAGGTTACAGATATAATGGATGATCAGTCCCTGGTCTGTATAGGTTAGAGTTATAATGGATGGTCACTCCCTGGTCTGTATAGGTTAGAGTTATAATGGATGGTCAGTCCCTGGTCTGTATAGGTTAGAGTTATAATGGATGATCAGTCCCTGGTCTGTATAGGTTAGAGTTATAATGGATGGTCAGTCCCTGATCTGTATAGGTTAGAGTTATAATGGATGGTCAGTCCCTGGTCTGTATATGTTAGAGTTAAAATGGATGGTCAGTCCCTGGTCTTTATAGGTTAGAGTTATAATGGATGATCAGTCCCTGGTCTGTATAGGTTAGAGTTATAATGGATGGTCAGTCCCTGGTCTGTACATGTTAGAGTTATAATGGATGATCAGGCCCTGGTCTGTATAGGTTAGAGTTATAATGGATGATCAGTCGCTGGTCTGTATAGGTTAGAGTTATAATGGATGATCAGACCCTGGTCTGTATAGGTTAGAGTTATAATGGATGATCAGGCCCTGGTCTGTATAGGTTAGAGTTATAATGGATGGTCAGTCCCTGGTCTGTATAGGTTAGAGTTATAATGGATGATCAGTCCCTGGTCTGTATAGGTTAGAGTTATAATGGATGGTCAGTCCCTGATCTGTATAGGTTAGAGTTATAATGGATGGTCAGTCCCTGGTCTGTACAGGTTAGAGTTATAATGGATGATCAGTCCCTGGTCTGTATAGGTTAGAGTTATAATGGATGATCAGTCCCTGGTCTGTATAGGTTAGAGTTATAATGGATGATCAGTCCCTGGTCTGTATAGGTTAGAGTTATAATGGATGGTCAGTCCCTGGTCTGTATAGGTTAGAGTTATAATGGATGATCAGGCCCTGGTCTGTATAGGTTCGAGTTATAATGGATGATCAGGGCCTGGTCTGTATAGGTTAGAGTTATAATGGATGGTCAGTCCCTGGTCTGTATAGAATAGAGTTATAATGGATGGTCAGTCCCTGGTCTGTATAGGTTAGAGTTATAATGGATGATCAGGCCCTGGTCTGTATAGGTTAGAGTTATAATGGATGATCAGTCCCTGGTCTGTAAAGGTTACAGTTATAATGGATGATCAGTCCCTGGTCTGTATAGGTTACAGTGATAATGGATGATCAGTCCCTGGTCTGTATAGGTTAGAGCTATAATGGATGATCAGGCCCTGGTCTGTATTGGTTAGAGTTATAATGGATGGTCAGTCCCTGGTCTGTATAGGTTAGAGTTATAATGGATGGTCAGGACCTGGTCTGTATAGGTTAGAGTTATAATGGATGATCAGGCCCTGGTCTGTATAGGTTAGAGTTATAATGGATGATCAGACCCTGGTCTGTATAGGTTAGAGTTATAATGGATGATCAGGCCCTGGTCTGTATATGTTAGAGTTAAAATGGATGGTCAGTCCCTGGTCTGTATAGGTTAGAGTTATAATGGATGATCAGTCCCTGGTCTGTATAGGTTAGAGTTATAATGGATGGTCAGTCCCTGGTCTGTATAGGTTACAGTTATAATGGATGATCAGGCCCTGGTCTGTATAGGTTAGAGCTATATTGGATGATCAGTCCCTGGTCTGTATAGGTTAGAGTTATAATTGATGGTCAGGCCCTGGTCTGTATAGGTTACAGTTATAATGGATGATCAGTCCCTGGTCTGTATAGGTTAGAGTTATATTGGGTGGTCAAGCCCTGGTCTGTATAGGTTAGAGTTATAATGGATGATCAGTCCCTGGTCTGTATATGTTAGAGTTAAAATGGATGGTCAGTCCCTGGTCTTTATAGGTTAGAGTTATAATGGATGATCAGTCCCTGGTCTGTATAGGTTAGAGTTATAATGGATGGTCAGTCCCTGGTCTGTACATGTTAGAGTTATAATGGATGATCAGGCCCTGGTCTGTATAGGTTAGAGTTATAATGGATGATCAGTCGCTGGTCTGTATAGGTTACAGATATAATGGATGATCAGTCCCTGGTCTGTATAGGTTAGAGTTATAATGGATGGTCACTCCCTGGTCTGTATAGGTTAGAGTTATAATGGATGATCAGGCCCTGGTCTGTATAGGTTAGAGTTATAATGGATGATCAGTCCCTGGTCTGTAAAGGTTACAGTTATAATGGATGATCAGTCCCTGGTCTGTATAGGTTACAGTGATAATGGATGATCAGTCCCTGGTCTGTATAGGTTAGAGCTATAATGGATGATCAGGCCCTGGTCTGTATAGGTTAGAGTTATAATGGATGGTCAGTCCCTGGTCTGTATAGGTTAGAGTTATAATGGATGGTCAGTCCTTGGTCTGTATATGTTAGAGTTATAATGGATGGTCAGTCCCTGGTCTGTATAGGTTAGAGTTATAATGGATGATCAGACCCTGGTCTGTATAGGTTAGAGTTATAATGGATGGTCAGGCCCTGGTCTTTACAGGTTAGAGTTATAATGGATGATCAGGCCCTGGTCTGTATAGGTTAGAGTTATAATGGATGATCAGTCCCTGGTCTGTATAGGTTACAGTTATAATGGATGGTCAGTCCCTGGTCTGTATAGGTTAGAGTTATAATGGATGATCAGACCCTGGTCTGTATAGGTTAGAGTTATAATGGATGATAAGTTCCTGGTCTGTATAGGTTAGAGTTATAATGGATGGTCAGTCCCTGGTCTGTATAGGTTAGATTTATAATGGATGATCAGTCCCTGGTCTGTATAGTTTAGAGTTATAATGGATGGTCAGTCCCTGGTCTGTATAGGTTAGAGTTACAATGGATGGTCAGTCCCTGGTCTGAACAGGTTAGAGTTATAATGGATGATCAGTCCCTGGTCTTTATAGGTTAGAGTTATAATGGATGGTCAGTCCCTGGTCTGTATAGGTTAGAGTTATAATGGATGGTCAGTCCCTGGTCTGTATAGGTTAGAGTTATAATGGATGGTCAGTCCCTGGTCTGTATAGGTTAGAGTTATAATGGATGGCCAGTCCCTGGTCTGTATAGGTTAGAGTTATAATGGATGATCAGACCCTGGTCTGTATAGGTTAGAGTTATAATGGATGATCATACCCTGGTCTGTATAGGTTAGAGTTATAATGGATGATCAGGCCCTGGTCTGTATAGGTTAGAGTTATAATGGATGGTCAGTCCCTGGTCTGTATAGGTTAGAGTTATAATGGATGATCAGACCCTGGTCTGTATAGGTTAGAGTTATAATGGATGATCAGGCCCTGGTCTGTATAGGTTAGAGTTATAATGGATGGTCAGTCCCTGGTCTGTATAGGTTAGAGTTATAATGGATGATCAGTCCCTGGTCTGTATAGGTTAGAGTTATAATGGATGATTAGGCCCTGGTCTGTATAGGTTAGAGTTATAATGGATGATCAGTCCCTGGTCTGTATAGGTTAAAGTTATAATGGATGATCAGTCCCTGGTCTGTATAGGTTAGAGTTATAATGGATGATCAGTCCCTGGTCTGTATAAGTTAGAGTTATAATGGATGGTCGGTCCCTGGTCTGTATAGGTTAGAGTTATAATGGATGATCAGGCCCTGGTCTGTATAGGTTACAATTATAATGGATGATCAGGCCCTGGTCTGTATAGGTTAGAGTTATAATGGATGGTCAGTCCCTGGTCTGTATAGGTTACAGTTATAATGGATGGTCAGTCCCTGGTCTGTATAGGTTAGAGTTATAATGGATGATCAGACCCTGGTCTGTATAGGTTAGAGTTATAATGGATGATAAGTTCCTGGTCTGTATAGGTTAGAGTTATAATGGATGGTCAGTCCCTGGTCTGTATAGGTTAGATTTATAATGGATGATCAGTCCCTGGTCTGTATAGTTTAGAGTTATAATGGATGGTCAGTCCCTGGTCTGTATAAGTTAGAGTTATAATGGATGGTCAGTCCCTGGTCTGTATAGGTTAGAGTTATAATGGATGGTCAGTCCCTGGTCTGAACAGGTTAGAGTTATAATGGATGATCAGTCCCTGGTCTTTATAGGTTAGAGTTATAATGGATGGTCAGTCCCTGGTCTGTATAGGTTAGAGTTATAATGGATGGTCAGTCCCTGGTCTGTATAGGTTAGAGTTATAATGGATGGTCAGTCCCTGGTCTGTATAGGTTAGAGTTATAATGGATGGCCAGTCCCTGGTCTGTATAGGTTAGAGTTATAATGGATGATCATACCCTGGTCTGTATAGGTTAGAGTTATAATGGATGATCAGGCCCTGGTCTGTATAGGTTAGAGTTATAATGGATGGTCAGTCCCTGGTCTGTATAGGTTAGAGTTATAATGGATGATCAGGCCCTGGTCTGTATAGGTTAGAGTTATAATGGATGATCAGGCCCTGGTCTGTATAGGTTAGAGTTATAATGGATGGTCAGTCCCTGGTCTGTATAGGTTAGAGTTATAATGGATGATCAGTCCCTGGTCTGTATAGGTTAGAGTTATAATGGATGGTCAGTCCCTGATCTGTATAGGTTAGAGTTATAATGGATGGTCAGTCCCTGGTCTGTACAGGTTAGAGTTATAATGGATGATCAGTCCCTGGTCTGTATAGGTTAGAGTTATAATGGATGATCAGTCCCTGGTCTGTATAGGTTAGAGTTATAATGGATGATCAGTCCCTGGTCTGTATAGGTTAGAGTTATAATGGATGGTCAGTCCCTGGTCTGTATAGGTTAGAGTTATAATGGATGACCAGGCCCTGGTCTGTATAGGTTCGAGTTATAATGGATGATCAGGGCCTGGTCTGTATAGGTTAGAGTTATAATGGATGGTCAGTCCCTGGTCTGTATAGAATAGAGTTATAATGGATGGTCAGTCCCTGGTCTGTATAGGTTAGAGTTATAATGGATGATCAGGCCCTGGTCTGTATAGGTTAGAGTTATAATGGATGATCAGTCCCTGGTCTGTAAAGTTTACAGTTATAATGGATGATCAGTCCCTGGTCTGTATAGGTTACAGTGATAATGGATGATCAGTCCGTGGTCTGTATAGGTTAGAGCTATAATGGATGATCAGGCCCTGGTCTGTATTGGTTAGAGTTATAATGGATGGTCAGTCCCTGGTCTGTATAGGTTAGAGTTATAATGGATGGTCAGGACCTGGTCTGTATAGGTTAGAGTTATAATGGATGATCAGGCCCTGGTCTGTATAGGTTAGAGTTATAATGGATGATCAGACCCTGGTCTGTATAGGTTAGAGTTATAATGGATGATCAGGCCCTGGTCTGTATATGTTAGAGTTAAAATGGATGGTCAGTCCCTGGTCTGTATAGGTTAGAGTTATAATGGATGATCAGTCCCTGGTCTGTATAGGTTAGAGTTATAATGGATGGTCAGTCCCTGGTCTGTATAGGTTACAGTTATAATGGATGATCAGGCCCTGGTCTGTATAGGTTAGAGCTATATTGGATGATCAGGCCCTGGTCTGTATAGGTTAGAGTTATAATTGATGGTCAGGCCCTGGTCTGTATAGGTTACAGTTATAATGGATGATCAGTCCCTGGTCTGTATAGGTTAGAGTTATATTGGGTGGTCAAGCCCTGGTCTGTATAGGTTAGAGTTATAATGGATGATCAGTCCCTGGTCTGTATATGTTAGAGTTAAAATGGATGGTCAGTCACTGGTCTTTATAGGTTAGAGTTATAATGGATGATCAGTCCCTGGTCTGTATAGGTTAGAGTTATAATGGATGGTCAGTCCCTGGTCTGTACATGTTAGAGTTATAATGGATGATCAGGCCCTGGTCTGTATAGGTTAGAGTTATAATGGATGGTCAGTCGCTGGTCTGTATAGGTTACAGATATAATGGATGATCAGTCCCTGGTCTGTATAGGTTAGAGTTATAATGGATGGTCACTCCCTGGTCTGTATAGGTTAGAGTTATAATGGATGATCAGGCCCTGGTCTGTATAGGTTAGAGTTATAATGGATGATCAGTCCCTGGTCTGTAAAGGTTACAGTTATAATGGATGATCAGTCCCTGGTCTGTATAGGTTACAGTGATAATGGATGATCAGTCCCTGGTCTGTATAGGTTAGAGCTATAATGGATGATCAGGCCCTGGTCTGTATAGGTTAGAGTTATAATGGATGGTCAGTCCCTGGTCTGTATAGGTTAGAGTTATAATGGATGGTCAGTCCTTGGTCTGTATATGTTAGAGTTATAATGGATGGTCAGTCCCTGGTCTGTATAGGTTAGAGTTATAATGGATGATCAGACCCTGGTCTGTATAGGTTAGAGTTATAATGGATGGTCAGGCCCTGGTCTTTACAGGTTAGAGTTATAATGGATGATCAGGCCCTGGTCTGTATAGGTTAGAGTTATAATGGATGATCAGTCCCTGGTCTGTATAGGTTACAATTATAATGGATGATCAGTCCCTGGTCTGTATAGATTAGAGTTATAATGGATGATCAGTCCCTGGTCTTTATAGGTTAGAGTTATAATGGATGGTCAGTCCCTGGTCTGTATAGGTTAGAGTTATAATGGATGATTAGGCCCTGGTCTGTATAGGTTAGAGTTACAATGGATGGTCAGTCCCTGGTCTGAACAGGTTAGAGTTATAATGGATGATCAGTCCCTGGTCTTTATAGGTTAGAGTTATAATGGATGGTCAGTCCCTGGTCTGTATAGGTTAGAGTTATAATGGATGGTCAGTCCCTGGTCTGTATAGGTTAGAGTTATAATGGATGATCAGTCCCTGGTCTGTATAGGTTAGAGTTATAATGGATGGTCAGTCCCTGGTCTGTATAGGTTACAGTTATAATGGATGATCAGGCCCTGGTCTGTATAGGTTAGAGCTATATTGGATGATCAGTCCCTGGTCTGTATAGGTTAGAGTTATAATTGATGGTCAGGCCCTGGTCTGTATAGGTTACAGTTATAATGGATGATCAGTCCCTGGTCTGTATAGGTTAGAGTTATATTGGGTGGTCAAGCCCTGGTCTGTATAGGTTAGAGTTATAATGGATGATCAGTCCCTGGTCTGTATATGTTAGAGTTAAAATGGATGGTCAGTCCCTGGTCTTTATAGGTTAGAGTTATAATGGATGATCAGTCCCTGGTCTGTATAGGTTAGAGTTATAATGGATGGTCAGTCCCTGGTCTGTACATGTTAGAGTTATAATGGATGATCAGGCCCTGGTCTGTATAGGTTAGAGTTATAATGGATGATCAGTCGCTGGTCTGTATAGGTTACAGATATAATGGATGATCAGTCCCTGGTCTGTATAGGTTAGAGTTATAATGGATGGTCACTCCCTGGTCTGTATAGGTTAGAGTTATAATGGATGATCAGGCCCTGGTCTGTATAGGTTAGAGTTATAATGGATGATCAGTCCCTGGTCTGTAAAGGTTACAGTTATAATGGATGATCAGTCCCTGGTCTGTATAGGTTACAGTGATAATGGATGATCAGTCCCTGGTCTGTATAGGTTAGAGCTATAATGGATGATCAGGCCCTGGTCTGTATAGGTTAGAGTTATAATGGATGGTCAGTCCCTGGTCTGTATAGGTTAGAGTTATAATGGATGGTCAGTCCTTGGTCTGTATATGTTAGAGTTATAATGGATGGTCAGTCCCTGGTCTGTATAGGTTAGAGTTATAATGGATGATCAGACCCTGGTCTGTATAGGTTAGAGTTATAATGGATGGTCAGGCCCTGGTCTTTACAGGTTAGAGTTATAATGGATGATCAGGCCCTGGTCTGTATAGGTTAGAGTTATAATGGATGATCAGTCCCTGGTCTGTATAGGTTACAGTTATAATGGATGGTCAGTCCCTGGTCTGTATAGGTTAGAGTTATAATGGATGATCAGACCCTGGTCTGTATAGGTTAGAGTTATAATGGATGATAAGTTCCTGGTCTGTATAGGTTAGAGTTATAATGGATGGTCAGTCCCTGGTCTGTATAGGTTAGATTTATAATGGATGATCAGTCCCTGGTCTGTATAGTTTAGAGTTATAATGGATGGTCAGTCCCTGGTCTGTATAGGTTAGAGTTACAATGGATGGTCAGTCCCTGGTCTGAACAGGTTAGAGTTATAATGGATGATCAGTCCCTGGTCTTTATAGGTTAGAGTTATAATGGATGGTCAGTCCCTGGTCTGTATAGGTTAGAGTTATAATGGATGGTCAGTCCCTGGTCTGTATAGGTTAGAGTTATAATGGATGGTCAGTCCCTGGTCTGTATAGGTTAGAGTTATAATGGATGGCCAGTCCCTGGTCTGTATAGGTTAGAGTTATAATGGATGATCAGACCCTGGTCTGTATAGGTTAGAGTTATAATGGATGATCATACCCTGGTCTGTATAGGTTAGAGTTATAATGGATGATCAGGCCCTGGTCTGTATAGGTTAGAGTTATAATGGATGGTCAGGCCCTGGTCTGTATAGGTTAGAGTTATAATGGATGATCAGACCCTGGTCTGTATAGGTTAGAGTTATAATGGATGATCAGGCCCTGGTCTGTATAGGTTAGAGTTATAATGGATGGTCAGTCCCTGGTCTGTATAGGTTAGAGTTATAATGGATGATCAGTCCCTGGTCTGTATAGGTTAGAGTTATAATGGATGATTAGGCCCTGGTCTGTATAGGTTAGAGTTATAATGGATGATCAGTCCCTGGTCTGTATAGGTTAAAGTTATAATGGATGATCAGTCCCTGGTCTGTATAGGTTAGAGTTATAATGGATGATCAGTCCCTGGTCTGTATAAGTTAGAGTTATAATGGATGGTCGGTCCCTGGTCTGTATAGGTTAGAGTTATAATGGATGATCAGGCCCTGGTCTGTATAGGTTACAATTATAATGGATGATCAGGCCCTGGTCTGTATAGGTTAGAGTTATAATGGATGGTCAGTCCCTGGTCTGTATAGGTTACAGTTATAATGGATGGTCAGTCCCTGGTCTGTATAGGTTAGAGTTATAATGGATGATCAGACCCTGGTCTGTATAGGTTAGAGTTATAATGGATGATAAGTTCCTGGTCTGTATAGGTTAGAGTTATAATGGATGGTCAGTCCCTGGTCTGTATAGGTTAGATTTATAATGGATGATCAGTCCCTGGTCTGTATAGTTTAGAGTTATAATGGATGGTCAGTCCCTGGTCTGTATAAGTTAGAGTTATAATGGATGGTCAGTCCCTGGTCTGTATAGGTTAGAGTTATAATGGATGGTCAGTCCCTGGTCTGAACAGGTTAGAGTTATAATGGATGATCAGTCCCTGGTCTTTATAGGTTAGAGTTATAATGGATGGTCAGTCCCTGGTCTGTATAGGTTAGAGTTATAATGGATGGTCAGTCCCTGGTCTGTATAGGTTAGAGTTATAATGGATGGTCAGTCCCTGGTCTGTATAGGTTAGAGTTATAATGGATGGCCAGTCCCTGGTCTGTATAGGTTAGAGTTATAATGGATGATCATACCCTGGTCTGTATAGGTTAGAGTTATAATGGATGATCAGGCCCTGGTCTGTATAGGTTAGAGTTATAATGGATGGTCAGTCCCTGGTCTGTATAGGTTAGAGTTATAATGGATGATCAGGCCCTGGTCTGTATAGGTTAGAGTTATAATGGATGATCAGGCCCTGGTCTGTATAGGTTAGAGTTATAATGGATGGTCAGTCCCTGGTCTGTATAGGTTAGAGTTATAATGGATGATCAGTCCCTGGTCTGTATAGGTTAGAGTTATAATGGATGGTCAGTCCCTGATCTGTATAGGTTAGAGTTATAATGGATGGTCAGTCCCTGGTCTGTACAGGTTAGAGTTATAATGGATGATCAGTCCCTGGTCTGTATAGGTTAGAGTTATAATGGATGATCAGTCCCTGGTCTGTATAGGTTAGAGTTATAATGGATGATCAGTCCCTGGTCTGTATAGGTTAGAGTTATAATGGATGGTCAGTCCCTGGTCTGTATAGGTTAGAGTTATAATGGATGACCAGGCCCTGGTCTGTATAGGTTCGAGTTATAATGGATGATCAGGGCCTGGTCTGTATAGGTTAGAGTTATAATGGATGGTCAGTCCCTGGTCTGTATAGAATAGAGTTATAATGGATGGTCAGTCCCTGGTCTGTATAGGTTAGAGTTATAATGGATGATCAGGCCCTGGTCTGTATAGGTTAGAGTTATAATGGATGATCAGTCCCTGGTCTGTAAAGTTTACAGTTATAATGGATGATCAGTCCCTGGTCTGTATAGGTTACAGTGATAATGGATGATCAGTCCGTGGTCTGTATAGGTTAGAGCTATAATGGATGATCAGGCCCTGGTCTGTATTGGTTAGAGTTATAATGGATGGTCAGTCCCTGGTCTGTATAGGTTAGAGTTATAATGGATGGTCAGGACCTGGTCTGTATAGGTTAGAGTTATAATGGATGATCAGGCCCTGGTCTGTATAGGTTAGAGTTATAATGGATGATCAGACCCTGGTCTGTATAGGTTAGAGTTATAATGGATGATCAGGCCCTGGTCTGTATATGTTAGAGTTAAAATGGATGGTCAGTCCCTGGTCTGTATAGGTTAGAGTTATAATGGATGATCAGTCCCTGGTCTGTATAGGTTAGAGTTATAATGGATGGTCAGTCCCTGGTCTGTATAGGTTACAGTTATAATGGATGATCAGGCCCTGGTCTGTATAGGTTAGAGCTATATTGGATGATCAGGCCCTGGTCTGTATAGGTTAGAGTTATAATTGATGGTCAGGCCCTGGTCTGTATAGGTTACAGTTATAATGGATGATCAGTCCCTGGTCTGTATAGGTTAGAGTTATATTGGGTGGTCAAGCCCTGGTCTGTATAGGTTAGAGTTATAATGGATGATCAGTCCCTGGTCTGTATATGTTAGAGTTAAAATGGATGGTCAGTCACTGGTCTTTATAGGTTAGAGTTATAATGGATGATCAGTCCCTGGTCTGTATAGGTTAGAGTTATAATGGATGGTCAGTCCCTGGTCTGTACATGTTAGAGTTATAATGGATGATCAGGCCCTGGTCTGTATAGGTTAGAGTTATAATGGATGGTCAGTCGCTGGTCTGTATAGGTTACAGATATAATGGATGATCAGTCCCTGGTCTGTATAGGTTAGAGTTATAATGGATGGTCACTCCCTGGTCTGTATAGGTTAGAGTTATAATGGATGATCAGGCCCTGGTCTGTATAGGTTAGAGTTATAATGGATGATCAGTCCCTGGTCTGTAAAGGTTACAGTTATAATGGATGATCAGTCCCTGGTCTGTATAGGTTACAGTGATAATGGATGATCAGTCCCTGGTCTGTATAGGTTAGAGCTATAATGGATGATCAGGCCCTGGTCTGTATAGGTTAGAGTTATAATGGATGGTCAGTCCCTGGTCTGTATAGGTTAGAGTTATAATGGATGGTCAGTCCTTGGTCTGTATATGTTAGAGTTATAATGGATGGTCAGTCCCTGGTCTGTATAGGTTAGAGTTATAATGGATGATCAGACCCTGGTCTGTATAGGTTAGAGTTATAATGGATGGTCAGGCCCTGGTCTTTACAGGTTAGAGTTATAATGGATGATCAGGCCCTGGTCTGTATAGGTTAGAGTTATAATGGATGATCAGTCCCTGGTCTGTATAGGTTACAATTATAATGGATGATCAGTCCCTGGTCTGTATAGATTAGAGTTATAATGGATGATCAGTCCCTGGTCTTTATAGGTTAGAGTTATAATGGATGGTCAGTCCCTGGTCTGTATAGGTTAGAGTTATAATGGATGATTAGGCCCTGGTCTGTATAGGTTAGAGTTACAATGGATGGTCAGTCCCTGGTCTGCACAGGTTAGAGTTATAATGGATGATCAGTCCCTGGTCTTTATAGGTTAGAGTTATAATGGATGGTCAGTCCCTGGTCTGTATAGGTTAGAGTTATAATGGATGGTCAGTCCCTGGTCTGTATAGGTTAGAGTTATAATGGATGGTCAGTCCCTGGTCTGTATAGGTTAGAGTTATAATGGATGGCCAGTCCCTGGTCTGTATAGGTTAGAGTTATAATGGATGATCAGACCCTGGTCTGTATAGGTTAGAGTTATAATGGATGATCATACCCTGGTCTGTATAGGTTAGAGTTATAATGGATGATCAGGCCCTGGTCTGTATAGGTTAGAGTTATAATGGATGGTCAGTCCCTGGTCTGTATAGGTTAGAGTTATAATGGATGATCAGACCCTGGTCTGTATAGGTTAGAGTTATAATGGATGATCAGGCCCTGGTCTGTATAGGTTAGAGTTATAATGGATGGTCAGTCCCTGGTCTGTATAGGTTAGAGTTATAATGGATGATCAGTCCCTGGTCTGTATAGGTTAGAGTTATAATGGATGATTAGGCCCTGGTCTGTATAGGTTAGAGTTATAATGGATGATCAGTCCCTGGTCTGTATAGGTTAAAGTTATAATGGATGATCAGTCCCTGGTCTGTATAGGTTAGAGTTATAATGGATGATCAGTCCCTGGTCTGTATAGGTTAGAGTTATAATGGATGGTCGGTCCCTGGTCTGTATAGGTTAGAGTTATAATGGATGATCAGGCCCTGGTCTGTATAGGTTACAATTATAATGGATGATCAGGCCCTGGTCTGTATAGGTTAGAGTTATAATGGATGGTCAGTCCCTGGTCTGTATAGGTTACAGTTATAATGGATGGTCAGTCCCTGGTCTGTATAGGTTAGAGTTATAATGGATGATCAGACCCTGGTCTGTATAGGTTAGAGTTATAATGGATGATAAGTTCCTGGTCTGTATAGGTTAGAGTTATAATGGATGGTCAGTCCCTGGTCTGTATAGGTTAGATTTATAATGGATGATCAGTCCCTGGTCTGTATAGTTTAGAGTTATAATGGATGGTCAGTCCCTGGTCTGTATAGGTTAGAGTTATAATGGATGGTCAGTCCCTGGTCTGAACAGGTTAGAGTTATAATGGATGATCAGTCCCTGGTCTTTATAGGTTAGAGTTATAATGGATGGTCAGTCCCTGGTCTGTATAGGTTAGAGTTATAATGGATGGTCAGTCCCTGGTCTGTATAGGTTAGAGTTATAATGGATGGTCAGTCCCTGGTCTGTATAGGTTAGAGTTATAATGGATGGCCAGTCCCTGGTCTGTATAGGTTAGAGTTATAATGGATGATCAGACCCTGGTCTGTATAGGTTAGAGTTATAATGGATGATCATACCCTGGTCTGTATAGGTTAGAGTTATAATGGATGATCAGGCCCTGGTCTGTATAGGTTAGAGTTATAATGGATGGTCAGTCCCTGGTCTGTATAGGTTAGAGTTATAATGGATGATCAGACCCTGGTCTGTATAGGTTAGAGTTATAATGGATGATCAGGCCCTGGTCTGTATAGGTTAGAGTTATAATGGATGGTCAGTCCCTGGTCTGTATAGGTTAGAGTTATAATGGATGGTCAGTCCCTGGTCTGTATAGGTTAGAGTTATAATGGATGGTCAGTCCCTGATCTGTATAGGTTAGAGTTATAATGGATGGTCAGTCCCTGGTCTGTACAGGTTAGAGTTATAATGGATGATCAGTCCCTGGTCTGTATAGGTTAGAGTTATAATGGATGATCAGTCCCTGGTCTGTATAGGTTAGAGTTATAATGGATGATCAGTCCCTGGTCTGTATAGGTTAGAGTTATAATGGATGGTCAGTCCCTGGTCTGTATAGGTTAGAGTTATAATGGATGATCAGGCCCTGGTCTGTATAGGTTAGAGTTATAATGGATGATCAGGGCCTGGTCTGTATAGGTTAGAGTTATAATGGATGGTCAGTCCCTGGTCTGTATAGAATAGAGTTATAATGGATGGTCAGTCCCTGGTCTGTATAGGTTAGAGTTATAATGGATGATCAGACCCTGGTCTGTATAGGTTAGAGTTATAATGGATGATAAGTTCCTGGTCTGTATAGGTTAGAGTTATAATGGATGGTCAGTCCCTGGTCTGTATAGGTTAGATTTATAATGGATGATCAGTCCCTGGTCTGTATAGTTTAGAGTTATAATGGATGGTCAGTCCCTGGTCTGTATAGGTTAGAGTTATAATGGATGGTCAGTCCCTGGTCTGAACAGGTTAGAGTTATAATGGATGATCAGTCCCTGGTCTTTATAGGTTAGAGTTATAATGGATGGTCAGTCCCTGGTCTGTATAGGTTAGAGTTATAATGGATGGTCAGTCCCTGGTCTGTATAGGTTAGAGTTATAATGGATGGTCAGTCCCTGGTCTGTATAGGTTAGAGTTATAATGGATGGCCAGTCCCTGGTCTGTATAGGTTAGAGTTATAATGGATGATCAGACCCTGGTCTGTATAGGTTAGAGTTATAATGGATGATCATACCCTGGTCTGTATAGGTTAGAGTTATAATGGATGATCAGGCCCTGGTCTGTATAGGTTAGAGTTATAATGGATGGTCAGTCCCTGGTCTGTATAGGTTAGAGTTATAATGGATGATCAGACCCTGGTCTGTATAGGTTAGAGTTATAATGGATGATCAGGCCCTGGTCTGTATAGGTTAGAGTTATAATGGATGGTCAGTCCCTGGTCTGTATAGGTTAGAGTTATAATGGATGATCAGTCCCTGGTCTGTATAGGTTAGAGTTATAATGGATGGTCAGTCCCTGATCTGTATAGGTTAGAGTTATAATGGATGGTCAGTCCCTGGTCTGTACAGGTTAGAGTTATAATGGATGATCAGTCCCTGGTCTGTATAGGTTAGAGTTATAATGGATGATCAGTCCCTGGTCTGTATAGGTTAGAGTTATAATGGATGATCAGTCCCTGGTCTGTATAGGTTAGAGTTATAATGGATGGTCAGTCCCTGGTCTGTATAGGTTAGAGTTATAATGGATGATCAGGCCCTGGTCTGTATAGGTTAGAGTTATAATGGATGATCAGGGCCTGGTCTGTATAGGTTAGAGTTATAATGGATGGTCAGTCCCTGGTCTGTATAGAATAGAGTTATAATGGATGGTCAGTCCCTGGTCTGTATAGGTTAGAGTTATAATGGATGATCAGGCCCTGGTCTGTATAGGTTAGAGTTATAATGGATGATCAGGGCCTGGTCTGTATAGGTTAGAGTTATAATGGATGGTCAGTCCCTGGTCTGTATAGGTTAGAGTTATAATAGATGATCAGACCCTGGTCTGTATAGGTTAGAGTTATAATGGATGATCAGGCCCTGGTCTGTATAGGTTGGAGTTATAATGGATGATCAGTCGCTGGTCTGTATAGGTTAGAGTTATAATGGATGGTCAGTCCCTGGTCTGTACAGGTTAGAGTTATAATGGATGATCAGGCCCTGGTCTGTATAGGTTAGAGTTATAATGGATGATCAGTCCCTGGTCTGTAAAGGTTAGAGTTATAATGGTTGGTCAGTCCCTGGTCTGTATAGGTTACAGTGATAATGGATGATCAGTCCCTGGTCTGTATAGGTTAGAGCTATAATGGATGATCAGTCCCTGGTCTGTATAGGTTAGAGTTATAATGGATGATCAGGCCCTGGTCTGTAGAGGTTACAGTTATAATGGATGATCAGTCCCTGGTCTGTATAGGTTACAGTTATAATGGATGATCAGTCCCTGGTCTGTATAGGTTAGAGCTATAATGGATGATCAGTCCCTGGTCTGTATAGGTTAGAGTTATAATGGATGGTCAGGCCCTGGTCTGTATAGGTTAGAGTTATAATGGATGATCAGGCCCTGGTCTGTATAGGTTAGAGTTATAATGGATGGTCAGTCCCTGGTCTGTATAGGTTAGAGTTATAATGGATGATCAGGCCCTGGTCTGTATAGGTTAGAGTTATAATGGATAGTCAGTCCCTGGTCTGTATAGGTTAGAGTTATAATGGATGGTCAGTCCCTGGTCTGTATAGGTTAGAGTTATAATGGATGATCAGGCCCTGGTCTGTATAGGTTAGAGTTATAATGGATGATCAGGGCCTGGTCTGTATAGGTTAGAGTTATAATGGATGGTCAGTCCCTGGTCTGTATAGGTTAGAGTTATAATAGATGATCAGACCCTGGTCTGTATAGGTTAGAGTTATAATGGATGATCAGGCCCTGGTCTGTATAGGTTGGAGTTATAATGGATGATCAGTCGCTGGTCTGTATAGGTTAGAGTTATAATGGATGGTCAGTCCCTGGTCTGTACAGGTTAGAGTTATAATGGATGATCAGGCCCTGGTCTGTATAGGTTAGAGTTATAATGGATGATCAGTCCCTGGTCTGTAAAGGTTAGAGTTATAATGGTTGGTCAGTCCCTGGTCTGTATAGGTTACAGTGATAATGGATGATCAGTCCCTGGTCTGTATAGGTTAGAGCTATAATGGATGATCAGTCCCTGGTCTGTATAGGTTAGAGTTATAATGGATGATCAGGCCCTGGTCTGTAGAGGTTACAGTTATAATGGATGATCAGTCCCTGGTCTGTATAGGTTACAGTTATAATGGATGATCAGTCCCTGGTCTGTATAGGTTAGAGCTATAATGGATGATCAGTCCCTGGTCTGTATAGGTTAGAGTTATAATGGATGGTCAGGCCCTGGTCTGTATAGGTTAGAGTTATAATGGATGATCAGGCCCTGGTCTGTATAGGTTAGAGTTATAATGGATGGTCAGTCCCTGGTCTGTATAGGTTAGAGTTATAATGGATGATCAGGCCCTGGTCTGTATAGGTTAGAGTTATAATGGATAGTCAGTCCCTGGTCTGTATAGGTTAGAGTTATAATGGATGATCAGTCCCTGGTCTGTATAGGTTAGAGTTATAATGGATGGTCAGTCCCTGGTCTGTATAGGTTAGAGTTATAATGGATGATCAGGCCCTGGTCTGTATAGGTTAGAGTTATAATGGATAGTCAGTCCCTGGTCTGTATAGGTTAGAGTTATAATGGATGATCAGTCCCTAGTCTGTATAGGTTAGAGTTATAATGGATGGTCAGTCCCTGGTCTGTATAGGTTAGAGTTATAATGGATGGTCAGTCCCTGGTCTGTATAGGTTAGAGTTATAATGGATGGTCAGTCCCTGGTCTGTGTAGGTTAGAGTTATAATGGATGATCAGACCCTGGTCTGTATAGGTTAGAGTTATAATGTATGATCAGGCCCTGGTCTGTATGGGTTAGAGTTATAATGGATGGTCAGTCCCTGGTCTGTATAGGTTAGAGTTATAATGAATGATCAGGCCCTGGTCTGTATAGGTTAGAGTTATAATGGATGATCAGTCCCTGGTCTGTATAGGTTAGAGTTATAATGGATGGTCAGTCCCTGGTCTGTACAGGTTAGAGTTATAATGGATGATCAGTCCCTGGTCTGTATAGGTTAAAGTTATAATGGATGATAAGTTCCTGGTCTGTATAGGTTAGAGTTATAATGGATGGTCAGTCCCTGGTCTGTATAGGTTAGATTTATAATGGATGATCAGTCCCTGGTCTGTATAGTTTAGAGTTATAATGGATGGTCAGTCCCTGGTCTGTATAGGTTAGAGTTATAATGGATGGTCAGTCCCTGGTCTGAACAGGTTAGAGTTATAATGGATGATCAGTCCCTGGTCTTTATAGGTTAGAGTTATAATGGATGGTCAGTCCCTGGTCTGTATAGGTTAGAGTTATAATGGATGGTCAGTCCCTGGTCTGTATAGGTTAGAGTTATAATGGATGGTCAGTCCCTGGTCTGTATAGGTTAGAGTTATAATGGATGGCCAGTCCCTGGTCTGTATAGGTTAGAGTTATAATGGATGATCAGACCCTGGTCTGTATAGGTTAGAGTTATAATGGATGATCATACCCTGGTCTGTATAGGTTAGAGTTATAATGGATGATCAGGCCCTGGTCTGTATAGGTTAGAGTTATAATGGATGGTCAGTCCCTGGTCTGTATAGGTTAGAGTTATAATGGATGATCAGACCCTGGTCTGTATAGGTTAGAGTTATAATGGATGATCAGGCCCTGGTCTGTATAGGTTAGAGTTATAATGGATGGTCAGTCCCTGGTCTGTATAGGTTAGAGTTATAATGGATGATCAGTCCCTGGTCTGTATAGGTTAGAGTTATAATGGATGATTAGGCCCTGGTCTGTATAGGTTAGAGTTATAATGGATGATCAGTCCCTGGTCTGTATAGGTTAAAGTTATAATGGATGATCAGTCCCTGGTCTGTATAGGTTAGAGTTATAATGGATGATCAGTCCCTGGTCTGTATAGGTTAGAGTTATAATGGATGGTCGGTCCCTGGTCTGTATAGGTTAGAGTTATAATGGATGATCAGGCCCTGGTCTGTATAGGTTACAATTATAATGGATGATCAGGCCCTGGTCTGTATAGGTTAGAGTTATAATGGATGGTCAGTCCCTGGTCTGTATAGGTTACAGTTATAATGGATGGTCAGTCCCTGGTCTGTATAGGTTAGAGTTATAATGGATGATCAGACCCTGGTCTGTATAGGTTAGAGTTATAATGGATGATAAGTTCCTGGTCTGTATAGGTTAGAGTTATAATGGATGGTCAGTCCCTGGTCTGTATAGGTTAGATTTATAATGGATGATCAGTCCCTGGTCTGTATAGTTTAGAGTTATAATGGATGGTCAGTCCCTGGTCTGTATAGGTTAGAGTTATAATGGATGGTCAGTCCCTGGTCTGAACAGGTTAGAGTTATAATGGATGATCAGTCCCTGGTCTTTATAGGTTAGAGTTATAATGGATGGTCAGTCCCTGGTCTGTATAGGTTAGAGTTATAATGGATGGTCAGTCCCTGGTCTGTATAGGTTAGAGTTATAATGGATGGTCAGTCCCTGGTCTGTATAGGTTAGAGTTATAATGGATGGCCAGTCCCTGGTCTGTATAGGTTAGAGTTATAATGGATGATCAGACCCTGGTCTGTATAGGTTAGAGTTATAATGGATGATCATACCCTGGTCTGTATAGGTTAGAGTTATAATGGATGATCAGGCCCTGGTCTGTATAGGTTAGAGTTATAATGGATGGTCAGTCCCTGGTCTGTATAGGTTAGAGTTATAATGGATGATCAGACCCTGGTCTGTATAGGTTAGAGTTAAATTGGATGATCAGGCCCTGGTCTGTATAGGTTAGAGTTATAATGGATGGTCAGTCCCTGGTCTGTATAGGTTAGAGTTATAATGGATGATCAGTCCCTGGTCTGTATAGGTTAGAGTTATAATGGATGGTCAGTCCCTGATCTGTATAGGTTAGAGTTATAATGGATGGTCAGTCCCTGGTCTGTACAGGTTAGAGTTATAATGGATGATCAGTCCCTGGTCTGTATAGGTTAGAGTTATAATGGATGATCAGTCCCTGGTCTGTATAGGTTAGAGTTATAATGGATGATCAGTCCCTGGTCTGTATAGGTTAGAGTTATAATGGATGGTCAGTCCCTGGTCTGTATAGGTTAGAGTTATAATGGATGATCAGGCCCTGGTCTGTATAGGTTAGAGTTATAATGGATGATCAGGGCCTGGTCTGTATAGGTTAGAGTTATAATGGATGGTCAGTCCCTGGTCTGTATAGAATAGAGTTATAATGGATGGTCAGTCCCTGGTCTGTATAGGTTAGAGTTATAATGGATGATCAGGCCCTGGTCTGTATAGGTTAGAGTTATAATGGATGATCAGGGCCTGGTCTGTATAGGTTAGAGTTATAATGGATGGTCAGTCCCTGGTCTGTATAGGTTAGAGTTATAATAGATGATCAGACCCTGGTCTGTATAGGTTAGAGTTATAATGGATGATCAGGCCCTGGTCTGTATAGGTTGGAGTTATAATGGATGATCAGTCCCTGGTCTGTATAGGTTAGAGTTATAATGGATGGTCAGTCCCTGGTCTGTACAGGTTAGAGTTATAATGGATGATCAGGCCCTGGTCTGTATAGGTTAGAGTTATAATGGATGATCAGTCCCTGGTCTGTATAGGTTAGAGTTATAATGGTTGGTCAGTCCCTGGTCTGTATAGGTTACAGTGATAATGGATGATCAGTCCCTGGTCTGTATAGGTTAGAGCTATAATGGATGATCAGTCCCTGGTCTGTATAGGTTAGAGTTATAATGGATGATCAGGCCCTGGTCTGTAGAGGTTACAGTTATAATGGATGATCAGTCCCTGGTCTGTATAGGTTACAGTTATAATGGATGATCAGTCCCTGGTCTGTATAGGTTAGAGCTATAATGGATGATCAGTCCCTGGTCTGTATAGGTTAGAGTTATAATGGATGGTCAGGCCCTGGTCTGTATAGGTTAGAGTTATAATGGATGATCAGGCCCTGGTCTGTATAGGTTAGAGTTATAATGGATGGTCAGTCCCTGGTCTGTATAGGTTAGAGTTATAATGGATGATCAGGCCCTGGTCTGTATAGGTTAGAGTTATAATGGATAGTCAGTCCCTGGTCTGTATAGGTTAGAGTTATAATGGATGATCAGTCCCTGGTCTGTATAGGTTAGAGTTATAATGGATGGTCAGTCCCTGGTCTGTATAAGTTAGAGTTATAATGGATGATTAGGCCCTGGTCTGTATAGGTTAGAGTAATAATGGATAGTCAGTCCCTGGTCTGTATAGGTTAGAGTTATAAAGGATGATCAGTCCCTAGTCTGTATAGGTTAGAGTTATAATGGATGGTCAGTCCCTGGTCTGTATAGGTTAGAGTTATAATGGATGGTCAGTCCCTGGTCTGTATAGGTTAGAGTTATAATGGATGGTCAGTCCCTGGTCTGTGTAGGTTAGAGTTATAATGGATGATCAGACCCTGGTCTGTATAGGTTAGAGTTATAATGGATGGTCAGTCCCTGGTCTGTATAGGTTAGAGTTATAATGGATGGCCAGTCCCTGGTCTGTATAGGTTAGAGTTATAATGGATGATCAGACCCTGGTCTGTATAGGTTAGAGTTATAATGGATGATCATACCCTGGTCTGTATAGGTTAGAGTTATAATGGATGATCAGGCCCTGGTCTGTATAGGTTAGAGTTATAATGGATGGTCAGTCCCTGGTCTGTATAGGTTAGAGTTATAATGGATGATCAGACCCTGGTCTGTATAGGTTAGAGTTATAATGGATGATCAGGCCCTGGTCTGTATAGGTTAGAGTTATAATGGATGGTCAGTCCCTGGTCTGTATAGGTTAGAGTTATAATGGATGATCAGTCCCTGGTCTGTATAGGTTAGAGTTATAATGGATGATTAGGCCCTGGTCTGTATAGGTTAGAGTTATAATGGATGATCAGTCCCTGGTCTGTATAGGTTAAAGTTATAATGGATGATCAGTCCCTGGTCTGTATAGGTTAGAGTTATAATGGATGATCAGTCCCTGATCTGTATAGGTTAGAGTTATAATGGATGGTCGGTCCCTGGTCTGTATAGGTTAGAGTTATAATGGATGATCAGGCCCTGGTCTGTATAGGTTACAATTATAATGGATGATCAGGCCCTGGTCTGTATAGGTTAGAGTTATAATGGATGGTCAGTCCCTGGTCTGTATAGGTTACAGTTATAATGGATGGTCAGTCCCTGGTCTGTATAGGTTAGAGTTATAATGGATGATCAGACCCTGGTCTGTATAGGTTAGAGTTATAATGGATGATAAGTTCCTGGTCTGTATAGGTTAGAGTTATAATGGATGGTCAGTCCCTGGTCTGTATAGGTTAGATTTATAATGGATGATCAGTCCCTGGTCTGTATAGTTTAGAGTTATAATGGATGGTCAGTCCCTGGTCTGTATAGGTTAGAGTTATAATGGATGGTCAGTCCCTGGTCTGAACAGGTTAGAGTTATAATGGATGATCAGTCCCTGGTCTTTATAGGTTAGAGTTATAATGGATGGTCAGTCCCTGGTCTGTATAGGTTAGAGTTATAATGGATGGTCAGTCCCTGGTCTGTATAGGTTAGAGTTATAATGGATGGTCAGTCCCTGGTCTGTATAGGTTAGAGTTATAATGGATGGCCAGTCCCTGGTCTGTATAGGTTAGAGTTATAATGGATGATCAGACCCTGGTCTGTATAGGTTAGAGTTATAATGGATGATCATACCCTGGTCTGTATAGGTTAGAGTTATAATGGATGATCAGGCCCTGGTCTGTATAGGTTAGCGTTATAATGGATGGTCAGTCCCTGGTCTGTATAGGTTAGAGTTATAATGGATGATCAGACCCTGGTCTGTATAGGTTAGAGTTAAATTGGATGATCAGGCCCTGGTCTGTATAGGTTAGAGTTATAATGGATGGTCAGTCCCTGGTCTGTATAGGTTAGAGTTATAATGGATGATCAGTCCCTGGTCTGTATAGGTTAGAGTTATAATGGATGGTCAGTCCCTGATCTGTATAGGTTAGAGTTATAATGGATGGTCAGTCCCTGGTCTGTACAGGTTAGAGTTATAATGGATGATCAGTCCCTGGTCTGTATAGGTTAGAGTTATAATGGATGATCAGTCCCTGGTCTGTATAGGTTAGAGTTATAATGGATGATCAGTCCCTGGTCTGTATAGGTTAGAGTTATAATGGATGGTCAGTCCCTGGTCTGTATAGGTTAGAGTTATAATGGATGATCAGGCCCTGGTCTGTATAGGTTAGAGTTATAATGGATGATCAGGGCCTGGTCTGTATAGGTTAGAGTTATAATGGATGGTCAGTCCCTGGTCTGTATAGAATAGAGTTATAATGGATGGTCAGTCCCTGGTCTGTATAGGTTAGAGTTATAATGGATGATCAGGCCCTGGTCTGTATAGGTTAGAGTTATAATGGATGATCAGGGCCTGGTCTGTATAGGTTAGAGTTATAATGGATGGTCAGTCCCTGGTCTGTATAGGTTAGAGTTATAATAGATGATCAGACCCTGGTCTGTATAGGTTAGAGTTATAATGGATGATCAGGCCCTGGTCTGTATAGGTTGGAGTTATAATGGATGATCAGTCCCTGGTCTGTATAGGTTAGAGTTATAATGGATGGTCAGTCCCTGGTCTGTACAGGTTAGAGTTATAATGGATGATCAGGCCCTGGTCTGTATAGGTTAGAGTTATAATGGATGATCAGTCCCTGGTCTGTATAGGTTAGAGTTATAATGGTTGGTCAGTCCCTGGTCTGTATAGGTTACAGTGATAATGGATGATCAGTCCCTGGTCTGTATAGGTTAGAGCTATAATGGATGATCAGTCCCTGGTCTGTATAGGTTAGAGTTATAATGGATGATCAGGCCCTGGTCTGTAGAGGTTACAGTTATAATGGATGATCAGTCCCTGGTCTGTATAGGTTACAGTTATAATGGATGATCAGTCCCTGGTCTGTATAGGTTAGAGCTATAATGGATGATCAGTCCCTGGTCTGTATAGGTTAGAGTTATAATGGATGGTCAGGCCCTGGTCTGTATAGGTTAGAGTTATAATGGATGATCAGGCCCTGGTCTGTATAGGTTAGAGTTATAATGGATGGTCAGTCCCTGGTCTGTATAGGTTAGAGTTATAATGGATGATCAGGCCCTGGTCTGTATAGGTTAGAGTTATAATGGATAGTCAGTCCCTGGTCTGTATAGGTTAGAGTTATAATGGATGATCAGTCCCTGGTCTGTATAGGTTAGAGTTATAATGGATGGTCAGTCCCTGGTCTGTATAAGTTAGAGTTATAATGGATGATCAGGCCCTGGTCTGTATAGGTTAGAGTTATAATGGATAGTCAACCCTGGTCTGTATAGGTTAGAGTTATAATGGATGATCAGTCCCTAGTCTGTATAGGTTAGAGTTATAATGGATGGTCAGTCCCTGGTCTGTATAGGTTAGAGTTATAATGGATGGTCAGTCCCTGGTCTGTACAGGTTAGAGTTATAATGGATGATCAGGCCCTGGTCTGTATAGGTTAGAGTTATAATGGATGATCAGTCCCTGGTCTGTATAGGTTAGAGTTATAATGGTTGGTCAGTCCCTGGTCTGTATAGGTTACAGTGATAATGGATGATCAGTCCCTGGTCTGTATAGGTTAGAGCTATAATGGATGATCAGTCCCTGGTCTGTATAGGTTAGAGTTATAATGGATGATCAGGCCCTGGTCTGTAGAGGTTACAGTTATAATGGATGATCAGTCCCTGGTCTGTATAGGTTACAGTTATAATGGATGATCAGTCCCTGGTCTGTATAGGTTAGAGCTATAATGGATGATCAGTCCCTGGTCTGTATAGGTTAGAGTTATAATGGATGGTCAGGCCCTGGTCTGTATAGGTTAGAGTTATAATGGATGATCAGGCCCTGGTCTGTATAGGTTAGAGTTATAATGGATGGTCAGTCCCTGGTCTGTATAGGTTAGAGTTATAATGGATGATCAGGCCCTGGTCTGTATAGGTTAGAGTTATAATGGATAGTCAGTCCCTGGTCTGTATAGGTTAGAGTTATAATGGATGATCAGTCCCTGGTCTGTATAGGTTAGAGTTATAATGGATGGTCAGTCCCTGGTCTGTATAAGTTAGAGTTATAATGGATGATCAGGCCCTGGTCTGTATAGGTTAGAGTTATAATGGATAGTCAGTCCCTGGTCTGTATAGGTTAGAGTTATAATGGATGATCAGTCCCTAGTCTGTATAGGTTAGAGTTATAATGGATGGTCAGTCCCTGGTCTGTATAGGTTAGAGTTATAATGGATGGTCAGTCCCTGGTCTGTATAGGTTAGAGTTATAATGGATGGTCAGTCCCTGGTCTGTGTAGGTTAGAGTTATAATGGATGATCAGACCCTGGTCTGTATAGGTTAGAGTTATAATGTATGATCAGGCCCTGGTCTGTATGGGTTAGAGTTATAATGGATGGTCAGTCCCTGGTCTGTATAGGTTAGAGTTATAATGAATGATCAGGCCCTGGTCTGTATAGGTTAGAGTTATAATGGATGATCAGTCCCTGGTCTGTATAGGTTAGAGTTATAATGGATGGTCAGTCCCTGGTCTGTACAGGTTAGAGTTATAATGGATGATCAGGCCCTGGTCTGTATAGGTTAGAGTTATAATGGATGATCAGTCCCTGGTCTGTATAGGTTAGAGTTATAATGGTTGGTCAGTCCCTGGTCTGTATAGGTTACAGTGATAATGGATGATCAGTCCCTGGTCTGTATAGGTTAGAGCTATAATGGATGATCAGTCCCTGGTCTGTATAGGTTAGAGTTATAATGGATGATCAGGCCCTGGTCTGTAGAGGTTACAGTTATAATGGATGATCAGTCCCTGGTCTGTATAGGTTACAGTTATAATGGATGATCAGTCCCTGGTCTGTATAGGTTAGAGCTATAATGGATGATCAGTCCCTGGTCTGTATAGGTTAGAGTTATAATGGATGGTCAGGCCCTGGTCTGTATAGGTTAGAGTTATAATGGATGATCAGGCCCTGGTCTGTATAGGTTAGAGTTATAATGGATGGTCAGTCCCTGGTCTGTATAGGTTAGAGTTATAATCGATGATCAGGCCCTGGTCTGTATAGGTTAGAGTTATAATGGATAGTCAGTCCCTGGTCTGTATAGGTTAGAGTTATAATGGATGATCAGTCCCTGGTCTGTATAGGTTAGAGTTATAATGGATGGTCAGTCCCTGGTCTGTATAAGTTAGAGTTATAATGGATGATCAGGCCCTGGTCTGTATAGGTTAGAGTTATAATGGATAGTCAGTCCCTGGTCTGTATAGGTTAGAGTTATAATGGATGATCAGTCCCTAGTCTGTATAGGTTAGAGTTATAATGGATGGTCAGTCCCTGGTCTGTATAGGTTAGAGTTATAATGGATGGTCAGTCCCTGGTCTGTATAGGTTAGAGTTATAATGGATGGTCAGTCCCTGGTCTGTGTAGGTTAGAGTTATAATGGATGATCAGACCCTGGTCTGTATAGGTTAGAGTTATAATGTATGATCAGGCCCTGGTCTGTATGGGTTAGAGTTATAATGGATGGTCAGTCCCTGGTCTGTATAGGTTAGAGTTATAATGAATGATCAGGCCCTGGTCTGTATAGGTTAGAGTTATAATGGATGATCAGTCCCTGGTCTGTATAGGTTAGAGTTATAATGGATGGTCAGTCCCTGGTCTGTACAGGTTAGAGTTATAATGGATGATCAGGCCCTGGTCTGTATAGGTTAGAGTTATAATGGATGATCAGTCCCTGGTCTGTATAGGTTAGAGTTATAATGGTTGGTCAGTCCCTGGTCTGTATAGGTTACAGTGATAATGGATGATCAGTCCCTGGTCTGTATAGGTTAGAGCTATAATGGATGATCAGTCCCTGGTCTGTATAGGTTAGAGTTATAATGGATGATCAGGCCCTGGTCTGTAGAGGTTACAGTTATAATGGATGATCAGTCCCTGGTCTGTATAGGTTACAGTTATAATGGATGATCAGTCCCTGGTCTGTATAGGTTAGAGCTATAATGGATGATCAGTCCCTGGTCTGTATAGGTTAGAGTTATAATGGATGGTCAGGCCCTGGTCTGTATAGGTTAGAGTTATAATGGATGATCAGGCCCTGGTCTGTATAGGTTAGAGTTATAATGGATGGTCAGTCCCTGGTCTGTATAGGTTAGAGTTATAATGGATGATCAGGCCCTGGTCTGTATAGGTTAGAGTTATAATGGATAGTCAGTCCCTGGTCTGTATAGGTTAGAGTTATAATGGATGATCAGTCCCTGGTCTGTATAGGTTAGAGTTATATTGGATGATCAGGCCCTGGTCTGTATAGGTTAGAGCTATATTGGATGATCAGTCCCTGGTCTGTATAGGTTAGATTTATAATGGATGGTCAGGCCCTGGTCTGTATAGGTTACAGTTATAATGGATGGTCAGTCCCTGGTCTGTATAGGTTAGAGTTATAATGGATGGTCAGTCCCTGGTCTGTGTAGGTTAGAGTTATAATGGATGATCAGACCCTGGTCTGTATAGGTTAGAGTTATAATGTATGATCAGGCCCTGGTCTGTATGGGTTAGAGTTATAATGGATGGTCAGTCCCTGGTCTGTATAGGTTAGAGTTATAATGAATGATCAGGCCCTGGTCTGTATAGGTTAGAGTTATATTGGGTGGTCAAGCCCTGGTCTGTATAGGTTAGAGTTATAATAGATGATCAGTCCCTGGTCTGTATATGTTAGAGTTATAATGGATGGTCAGTCCCTGGTCTTTATAGGTTAGAGTTATAATGGATGATCAGTCCCTGGTCTGTATTGGTTAGAGTTATAATGGATGGTCAGTCCCTGGTCTGTACATGTTAGAGTTATAATGGATGATCAGGCCCTGGTCTGTATAGGTTAGAGTTATAATGGATGATCAGTCCCTGGTCTGTATAGGTTAGAGTAATAATGGATGGTCAGTCCCTGGTCTGTATAGGTTAGAGTTATAATGGATGGTCAGGTCCTGGTCTGTATAGGTTAGAGTTATAATTGATGGTCAGTCCCTGGTCTGTATAGGTTAGAGTTATAATGGATGATCAGTCCCTGGTCTGTATAGGTTAGAGTTATAATGGATGGTCAGTCCATGGTCTGTATAGGTTAGAGTTATAATGGATGATCAGGCCCTGGTCTGTATAGGTTAGAGTTATAATGGATGATCAGGGCCTGGTCTGTATAGGTTAGAGTTATAATGGATGGCCAGTCCCTGGTCTGTATAGGTTACAGTTATAATGGATGGTCAGTCCCTGGTCTGTATAGGTTAGAGTTATAATGGATGATCAGACCATGGTCTGTATAGGTTAGAGTTATAATGGATGATAAGGCCCTGGTCTGTATAGGTTAGAGTTATAATGGATGGTCAGTCCCTGGTCTGTATAGGTTAGATTTATAATGGATGATCAGTCTCTGGTCTGTATAGGTTAGAGTTATAATGGATGGTCAGTCCCTGGTCTGTATAGGTTAGAGTTATAATGGATGGTCAGTCCCTGGTCTGAACAGGTTAGAGTTATAATGGATGATCAGTCCCTGGTCTTTATAGGTTAGAGTTATAATGGATGGTCAGTCCCTGGTCTGTATAGGTTAGAGTTATAATGGATGGTCAGTCCCTGGTCTGTATAGGTTAGAGTTATAATGGATGGTCAGTCCCTGGTCTGTATAGGTTAGAGTTATAATGGATGGCCAGTCCCTGGTCTGTATAGGTTAGAGTTATAATGGATGATCAGACCCTGGTCTGTATAGGTTAGAGTTATAATGGATGATCATACCCTGGTCTGTATAGGTTAGAGTTATAATGGATGATCAGGCCCTGGTCTGTATAGGTTAGAGTTATAATGGATGGTCAGTCCCTGGTCTGTATAGGTTAGAGTTATAATGGATGATCAGTCCCTAGTCTGTATAGGTTAGAGTTATAATGGATGGTCAGTCCCTGGTCTGTATAGGTTAGAGTTATAATGGATGGTCAGTCCCTGGTCTGTATAGGTTAGAGTTATAATGGATGGTCAGTCCCTGGTCTGTGTAGGTTAGAGTTATAATGGATGATCAGACCCTGGTCTGTATAGGTTAGAGTTATAATGTATGATCAGGCCCTGGTCTGTATGGGTTAGAGTTATAATGGATGGTCAGTCCCTGGTCTGTATAGGTTAGAGTTATAATGAATGATCAGGCCCTGGTCTGTATAGGTTAGAGTTATAATGGATGATCAGTCCCTGGTCTGTATAGGTTAGAGTTATAATGGATGGTCAGTCCCTGGTCTGTACAGGTTAGAGTTATAATGGATGATCAGGCCCTGGTCTGTATAGGTTAGAGTTATAATGGATGATCAGTCCCTGGTCTGTATAGGTTAGAGTTATAATGGTTGGTCAGTCCCTGGTCTGTATAGGTTACAGTGATAATGGATGATCAGTCCCTGGTCTGTATAGGTTAGAGCTATAATGGATGATCAGTCCCTGGTCTGTATAGGTTAGAGTTATAATGGATGATCAGGCCCTGGTCTGTAGAGGTTACAGTTATAATGGATGATCAGTCCCTGGTCTGTATAGGTTACAGTTATAATGGATGATCAGTCCCTGGTCTGTATAGGTTAGAGCTATAATGGATGATCAGTCCCTGGTCTGTATAGGTTAGAGTTATAATGGATGGTCAGGCCCTGGTCTGTATAGGTTAGAGTTATAATGGATGATCAGGCCCTGGTCTGTATAGGTTAGAGTTATAATGGATGGTCAGTCCCTGGTCTGTATAGGTTAGAGTTATAATGGATGATCAGGCCCTGGTCTGTATAGGTTAGAGTTATAATGGATAGTCAGTCCCTGGTCTGTATAGGTTAGAGTTATAATGGATGATCAGTCCCTGGTCTGTATAGGTTAGAGTTATATTGGATGATCAGGCCCTGGTCTGTATAGGTTAGAGCTATATTGGATGATCAGTCCCTGGTCTGTATAGGTTAGATTTATAATGGATGGTCAGGCCCTGGTCTGTATAGGTTACAGTTATAATGGATGATCAGTCCCTGGTCTGTATAGGTTAGAGTTATAATGGATGGTCAGTCCCTAGTCTGTATAGGTTAGAGTTATAATGGATGGTCAGTCCCTGGTCTGTATAGGTTAGAGTTATAATGGATGGTCAGTCCCTGGTCTGTATAGGTTAGAGTTATAATGGATGGTCAGTCCCTGGTCTGTGTAGGTTAGAGTTATAATGGATGATCAGACCCTGGTCTGTATAGGTTAGAGTTATAATGTATGATCAGGCCCTGGTCTGTATGGGTTAGAGTTATAATGGATGGTCAGTCCCTGGTCTGTATAGGTTAGAGTTATAATGAATGATCAGGCCCTGGTCTGTATAGGTTAGAGTTATATTGGGTGGTCAAGCCCTGGTCTGTATAGGTTAGAGTTATAATAGATGATCAGTCCCTGGTCTGTATATGTTAGAGTTATAATGGATGATCAGTCCCTGGTCTGTATTGGTTAGAGTTATAATGGATGGTCAGTCCCTGGTCTGTACATGTTAGAGTTATAATGGATGATCAGGCCCTGGTCTGTATAGGTTAGAGTTATAATGGATGATCAGTCCCTGGTCTGTATAGGTTAGAGTAATAATGGATGGTCAGTCCCTGGTCTGTATAGGTTAGAGTTATAATGGATGGTCAGGTCCTGGTCTGTATAGGTTAGAGTTATAATTGATGGTCAGTCCCTGGTCTGTATAGGTTAGAGTTATAATGGATGATCAGTCCCTGGTCTGTATAGGTTAGAGTTATAATGGATGGTCAGTCCATGGTCTGTATAGGTTAGAGTTATAATGGATGATCAGGCCCTGGTCTGTATAGGTTAGAGTTATAATGGATGATCAGGGCCTGGTCTGTATAGGTTAGAGTTATAATGGATGGTCAGTCCCTGGTCTGTATAGGTTACAGTTATAATGGATGGTCAGTCCCTGGTCTGTATAGGTTAGAGTTATAATGGATGATCAGACCATGGTCTGTATAGGTTAGAGTTATAATGGATGATAAGGCCCTGGTCTGTATAGGTTAGAGTTATAATGGATGGTCAGTCCCTGGTCTGTATAGGTTAGATTTATAATGGATGATCAGTCTCTGGTCTGTATAGGTTAGAGTTATAATGGATGGTCAGTCCCTGGTCTGTATAGGTTAGAGTTATAATGGATGGTCAGTCCCTGGTCTGAACAGGTTAGAGTTATAATGGATGATCAGTCCCTGGTCTTTATAGGTTAGAGTTATAATGGATGGTCAGTCCCTGGTCTGTATAGGTTAGAGTTATAATGGATGGTCAGTCCCTGGTCTGTATAGGTTAGAGTTATAATGGATGGTCAGTCCCTGGTCTGTATAGGTTAGAGTTATAATGGATGGCCAGTCCCTGGTCTGTATAGGTTAGAGTTATAATGGATGATCAGACCCTGGTCTGTATAGGTTAGAGTTATAATGGATGATCATACCCTGGTCTGTATAGGTTAGAGTTATAATGGATGATCAGGCCCTGGTCTGTATAGGTTAGAGTTATAATGGATGGTCAGTCCCTGGTCTGTATAGGTTAGAGTTATAATGTATGATCAGACCCTGGTCTGTATAGGTTAGAGTTATAATGGATGATCAGGCCCTGGTCTGTATAGGTTAGAGTTATAATGGATGGTCGGTCCCTGGTCTGTATAGGTTAGAGTTATAATGGATGATCAGGCCCTGGTCTGTATAGGTTACAATTATAATGGATGATCAGGCCCTGGTCTGTATAGGTTAGAGTTATAATGGATGGTCAGTCCCTGGTCTGTATAGGTTACAGTTATAATGGATGGTCAGTCCCTGGTCTGTATAGGTTAGAGTTATAATGGATGATCAGACCCTGGTCTGTATCGGTTAGAGTTATAATGGATGATAAGTTCCTGGTCTGTATAGGTTAGAGTTATAATGGATGGTCAGTCCCTGGTCTGTATAGGTTAGATTTATAATGGATGATCAGTCCCTGGTCTGTATAGTTTAGAGTTATAATGGATGGTCAGTCCCTGGTCTGTATAGGTTAGAGTTATAATGGATGGTCAGTCCCTGGTCTGAACAGGTTAGAGTTATAATGGATGATCAGTCCCTGGTCTTTATAGGTTAGAGTTATAATGGATGGTCAGTCCCTGGTCTGTATAGGTTAGAGTTATAATGGATGGTCAGTCCCTGGTCTGTATAGGTTAGAGTTATAATGGATGGTCAGTCCCTGGTCTGTATAGGTTAGAGTTATAATGGATGGCCAGTCCCTGGTCTGTATAGGTTAGAGTTATAATGGATGATCAGACCCTGGTCTGTATAGGTTAGAGTTATAATGGATGATCATGCCCTGGTCTGTATAGGTTAGAGTTATAATGGATGATCAGTCCCTGGTCTGTATAGGTTAGAGTTATAATGGATGGTCAGTCCCTGGTCTGTATAGGTTAGAGTTATAATGGATGATCAGACCCTGGTCTGTATAGGTTAGAGTTATAATGGATGATCAGGCCCTGGTCTGTATAGGTTAGAGTTATAATGGATGGTCAGTCCCTGGTCTGTATAGGTTAGAGTTATAATGGATGATCAGTCCCTGGTCTGTATAGGTTAGAGTTATAATGGATGGTCAGTCCCTGATCTGTATAGGTTAGAGTTATAATGGATGGTCAGTCCCTGGTCTGTACAGGTTAGAGTTATAATGGATGATCAGTCCCTGGTCTGTATAGGTTAGAGTTATAATGGATGATCAGTCCCTGGTCTGTATAGGTTAGAGTTATAATGGATGATCAGTCCCTGGTCTGTATAGGTTAGAGTTATAATGGATGGTCAGTCCCTGGTCTGTATAGGTTAGAGTTATAATGGATGATCAGGCCCTGGTCTGTATAGGTTAGAGTTATAATGGATGATCAGGGCCTGGTCTGTATAGGTTAGAGTTATAATGGATGGTCAGTCCCTGGTCTGTATAGAATAGAGTTATAATGGATGGTCAGTCCCTGGTCTGTATAGGTTAGAGTTATAATGGATGATCAGGCCCTGGTCTGTATAGGTTAGAGTTATAATGGATGATCAGGGCCTGGTCTGTATAGGTTAGAGTTATAATGGATGGTCAGTCCCTGGTCTGTATAGGTTAGAGTTATAATAGATGATCAGACCCTGGTCTGTATAGGTTAGAGTTATAATGGATGATCAGGCCCTGGTCTGTATAGGTTGGAGTTATAATGGATGATCAGTCCCTGGTCTGTATAGGTTAGAGTTATAATGGATGGTCAGTCCCTGGTCTGTACAGGTTAGAGTTATAATGGATGATCAGGCCCTGGTCTGTATAGGTTAGAGTTATAATGGATGATCAGTCCCTGGTCTGTATAGGTTAGAGTTATAATGGTTGGTCAGTCCCTGGTCTGTATAGGTTACAGTGATAATGGATGATCAGTCCCTGGTCTGTATAGGTTAGAGCTATAATGGATGATCAGTCCCTGGTCTGTATAGGTTAGAGTTATAATGGATGGTCAGTCCCTGATCTGTATAGGTTAGAGTTATAATGGATGGTCAGTCCCTGGTCTGTACAGGTTAGAGTTATAATGGATGATCAGTCCCTGGTCTGTATAGGTTAGAGTTATAATGGATGATCAGTCCCTGGTCTGTATAGGTTAGAGTTATAATGGATGGTCAGTCCCTGATCTGTATAGGTTAGAGTTATAATGGATGGTCAGTCCCTGGTCTGTACAGGTTAGAGTTATAATGGATGATCAGTCCCTGGTCTGTATAGGTTAGAGTTATAATGGATGATCAGTCCCTGGTCTGTATAGGTTAGAGTTATAATGGATGATCAGTCCCTGGTCTGTATAGGTTAGAGTTATAATGGATGGTCAGTCCCTGGTCTGTATAGGTTAGAGTTATAATGGATGATCAGGCCCTGGTCTGTATAGGTTAGAGTTATAATGGATGATCAGGGCCTGGTCTGTATAGGTTAGAGTTATAATGGATGGTCAGTCCCTGGTCTGTATAGAATAGAGTTATAATGGATGGTCAGTCCCTGGTCTGTATAGGTTAGAGTTATAATGGATGATCAGGCCCTGGTCTGTATAGGTTAGAGTTATAATGGGTGATCAGGGCCTGGTCTGTATAGGTTAGAGTTATAATGGATGGTCAGTCCCTGGTCTGTATAGGTTAGAGTTATAATAGATGATCAGACCCTGGTCTGTATAGGTTAGAGTTATAATGGATGATCAGGCCCTGGTCTGTATAGGTTGGAGTTATAATGGATGATCAGTCCCTGGTCTGTATAGGTTAGAGTTATAATGGATGGTCAGTCCCTGGTCTGTACAGGTTAGAGTTATAATGGATGATCAGGCCCTGGTCTGTATAGGTTAGAGTTATAATGGATGATCAGTCCCTGGTCTGTATAGGTTAGAGTTATAATGGTTGGTCAGTCCCTGGTCTGTATAGGTTACAGTGATAATGGATGATCAGTCCCTGGTCTGTATAGGTTAGAGCTATAATGGATGATCAGTCCCTGGTCTGTATAGGTTAGAGTTATAATGGATGATCAGGCCCTGGTCTGTAGAGGTTACAGTTATAATGGATGATCAGTCCCTGGTCTGTATAGGTTACAGTTATAATGGATGATCAGTCCCTGGTCTGTATAGGTTAGAGCTATAATGGATGATCAGTCCCTGGTCTGTATAGGTTAGAGTTATAATGGATGGTCAGGCCCTGGTCTGTATAGGTTAGAGTTATAATGGATGATCAGGCCCTGGTCTGTATAGGTTAGAGTTATAATGGATGGTCAGTCCCTGGTCTGTATAGGTTAGAGTTATAATGGATGATCAGGCCCTGGTCTGTATAGGTTAGAGTTATAATGGATAGTCAGTCCCTGGTCTGTATAGGTTAGAGTTATAATGGATGATCAGTCCCTGGTCTGTATAGGTTAGAGTTATAATGGATGGTCAGTCCCTGGTCTGTATAAGTTAGAGTTATAATGGATGATCAGGCCCTGGTCTGTATAGGTTAGAGTTATAATGGATAGTCAGTCCCTGGTCTGTATAGGTTAGAGTTATAATGGATGATCAGTCCCTAGTCTGTATAGGTTAGAGTTATAATGGATGGTCAGTCCCTGGTCTGTATAGGTTAGAGTTATAATGGATGGTCAGTCCCTGGTCTGTATAGGTTAGAGTTATAATGGATGGTCAGTCCCTGGTCTGTGTAGGTTAGAGTTATAATGGATGATCAGACCCTGGTCTGTATAGGTTAGAGTTATAATGTATGATCAGGCCCTGGTCTGTATGGGTTAGAGTTATAATGGATGGTCAGTCCCTGGTCTGTATAGGTTAGAGTTATAATGAATGATCAGGCCCTGGTCTGTATAGGTTAGAGTTATAATGGATGATCAGTCCCTGGTCTGTATAGGTTAGAGTTATAATGGATGGTCAGTCCCTGGTCTGTACAGGTTAGAGTTATAATGGATGATCAGGCCCTGGTCTGTATAGGTTAGAGTTATAATGGATGATCAGTCCCTGGTCTGTATAGGTTAGAGTTATAATGGTTGGTCAGTCCCTGGTCTGTATAGGTTACAGTGATAATGGATGATCAGTCCCTGGTCTGTATAGGTTAGAGCTATAATGGATGATCAGTCCCTGGTCTGTATAGGTTAGAGTTATAATGGATGATCAGGCCCTGGTCTGTAGAGGTTACAGTTATAATGGATGATCAGTCCCTGGTCTGTATAGGTTACAGTTATAATGGATGATCAGTCCCTGGTCTGTATAGGTTAGAGCTATAATGGATGATCAGTCCCTGGTCTGTATAGGTTAGAGTTATAATGGATGGTCAGGCCCTGGTCTGTATAGGTTAGAGTTATAATGGATGATCAGGCCCTGGTCTGTATAGGTTAGAGTTATAATGGATGGTCAGTCCCTGGTCTGTATAGGTTAGAGTTATAATGGATGATCAGACCCTGGTCTGTATAGGTTAGAGTTATAATGGATGATCAGGCCCTGGTCTGTATAGGTTAGAGTTATAATGGATGGTCGGTCCCTGGTCTGTATAGGTTAGAGTTATAATGGATGATCAGGCCCTGGTCTGTATAGGTTACAATTATAATGGATGATCAGGCCCTGGTCTGTATAGGTTAGAGTTATAATGGATGGTCAGTCCCTGGTCTGTATAGGTTACAGTTATAATGGATGGTCAGTCCCTGGTCTGTATAGGTTAGAGTTATAATGGATGATCAGACCCTGGTCTGTATAGGTTAGAGTTATAATGGATGATAAGTTCCTGGTCTGTATAGGTTAGAGTTATAATGGATGGTCAGTCCCTGGTCTGTATAGGTTAGATTTATAATGGATGATCAGTCCCTGGTCTGTATAGTTTAGAGTTATAATGGATGGTCAGTCCCTGGTCTGTATAGGTTAGAGTTATAATGGATGGTCAGTCCCTGGTCTGAACAGGTTAGAGTTATAATGGATGATCAGTCCCTGGTCTTTATAGGTTAGAGTTATAATGGATGGTCAGTCCCTGGTCTGTATAGGTTAGAGTTATAATGGATGGTCAGTCCCTGGTCTGTATAGGTTAGAGTTATAATGGATGGTCAGTCCCTGGTCTGTATAGGTTAGAGCTATAATGGATGGCCAGTCCCTGGTCTGTATAGGTTAGAGTTATAATGGATGATCAGACCCTGGTCTGTATAGGTTAGAGTTATAATGGATGATCATACCCTGGTCTGTATAGGTTAGAGTTATAATGGATGATCAGGCCCTGGTCTGTATAGGTTAGAGTTATAATGGATGGTCAGTCCCTGGTCTGTATAGGTTAGAGTTATAATGGATGATCAGACCCTGGTCTGTATAGGTTAGAGTTATAATGGATGATCAGGCCCTGGTCTGTATAGGTTAGAGTTATAATGGATGGTCAGTCCCTGGTCTGTATAGGTTAGAGTTATAATGGATGATCAGTCCCTGGTCTGTATAGGTTAGAGTTATAATGGATGGTCAGTCCCTGATCTGTATAGGTTAGAGTTATAATGGATGGTCAGTCCCTGGTCTGTACAGGTTAGAGTTATAATGGATGATCAGTCCCTGGTCTGTATAGGTTAGAGTTATAATGGATGATCAGTCCCTGGTCTGTATAGGTTAGAGTTATAATGGATGATCAGTCCCTGGTCTGTATAGGTTAGAGTTATAATGGATGGTCAGTCCCTGGTCTGTATAGGTTAGAGTTATAATGGATGATCAGGCCCTGGTCTGTATAGGTTAGAGTTATAATGGATGATCAGGGCCTGGTTTGTATAGGTTAGAGTTATAATGGATGGTCAGTCCCTGGTCTGTATAGGTTAGAGTTATAATGAATGATCAGGCCCTGGTCTGTATAGGTTAGAGTTATAATGGATGATCAGTCCCTGGTCTGTATAGGTTAGAGTTATAATGGATGGTCAGTCCCTGGTCTGTACAGGTTAGAGTTATAATGGATGATCAGGCCCTGGTCTGTATAGGTTAGAGTTATAATGGATGATCAGTCCCTGGTCTGTATAGGTTAGAGTTATAATGGTTGGTCAGTCCCTGGTCTGTATAGGTTACAGTGATAATGGATGATCAGTCCCTGGTCTGTATAGGTTAGAGCTATAATGGATGATCAGTCCCTGGTCTGTATAGGTTAGAGTTATAATGGATGATCAGGCCCTGGTCTGTAGAGGTTACAGTTATAATGGATGATCAGTCCCTGGTCTGTATAGGTTACAGTTATAATGGATGATCAGTCCCTGGTCTGTATAGGTTAGAGCTATAATGGATGATCAGTCCCTGGTCTGTATAGGTTAGAGTTATAATGGATGGTCAGGCCCTGGTCTGTATAGGTTAGAGTTATAATGGATGATCAGGCCCTGGTCTGTATAGGTTAGAGTTATAATGGATGGTCAGTCCCTGGTCTGTATAGGTTAGAGTTATAATGGATGATCAGGCCCTGGTCTGTATAGGTTAGAGTTATAATGGATAGTCAGTCCCTGGTCTGTATAGGTTAGAGTTATAATGGATGATCAGTCCCTGGTCTGTATAAGTTAGAGTTATAATGGATGATCAGGCCCTGGTCTGTATAGGTTAGAGTTATAATGGATAGTCAGTCCCTGGTCTGTATAGGTTAGAGTTATAATGGATGATCAGTCCCTAGTCTGTATAGGTTAGAGTTATAATGGATGGTCAGTCCCTGGTCTGTATAGGTTAGAGTTATAATGGATGGTCAGTCCCTGGTCTGTATAGGTTAGAGTTATAATGGATGGTCAGTCCCTGGTCTGTGTAGGTTAGAGTTATAATGGATGATCAGACCCTGGTCTGTATAGGTTAGAGTTATAATGTATGATCAGGCCCTGGTCTGTATGGGTTAGAGTTATAATGGATGGTCAGTCCCTGGTCTGTATAGGTTAGAGTTATAATGAATGATCAGGCCCTGGTCTGTATAGGTTAGAGTTATAATGGATGATCAGTCCCTGGTCTGTATAGGTTAGAGTTATAATGGATGGTCAGTCCCTGATCTGTACAGGTTAGAGTTATAATGGATGATCAGGCCCTGGTCTGTATAGGTTAGAGTTATAATGGATGATCAGTCCCTGGTCTGTATAGGTTAGAGTTATAATGGTTGGTCAGTCCCTGGTCTGTATAGGTTACAGTGATAATGGATGATCAGTCCCTGGTCTGTATAGGTTAGAGCTATAATGGATGATCAGTCCCTGGTCTGTATAGGTTAGAGTTATAATGGATGATCAGGCCCTGGTCTGTAGAGGTTACAGTTATAATGGATGATCAGTCCCTGGTCTGTATAGGTTACAGTTATAATGGATGATCAGTCCCTGGTCTGTATAGGTTAGAGCTATAATGGATGATCAGTCCCTGGTCTGTATAGGTTAGAGTTATAATGGATGGTCAGGCCCTGGTCTGTATAGGTTAGAGTTATAATGGATGATCAGGCCCTGGTCTGTATAGGTTAGAGTTATAATGGATGGTCAGTCCCTGGTCTGTATAGGTTAGAGTTATAATGGATGATCAGACCCTGGTCTGTATAGGTTAGAGTTATAATGGATGATCAGGCCCTGGTCTGTATAGGTTAGAGTTATAATGGATGGTCGGTCCCTGGTCTGTATAGGTTAGAGTTATAATGGATGATCAGGCCCTGGTCTGTATAGGTTACAATTATAATGGATGATCAGGCCCTGGTCTGTATAGGTTAGAGTTATAATGGATGGTCAGTCCCTGGTCTGTATAGGTTACAGTTATAATGGATGGTCAGTCCCTGGTCTGTATAGGTTAGAGTTATAATGGATGATCAGACCCTGGTCTGTATAGGTTAGAGTTATAATGGATGATAAGTTCCTGGTCTGTATAGGTTAGAGTTATAATGGATGGTCAGTCCCTGGTCTGTATAGGTTAGATTTATAATGGATGATCAGTCCCTGGTCTGTATAGTTTAGAGTTATAATGGATGGTCAGTCCCTGGTCTGTATAGGTTAGAGTTATAATGGATGGTCAGTCCCTGGTCTGAACAGGTTAGAGTTATAATGGATGATCAGTCCCTGGTCTTTATAGGTTAGAGTTATAATGGATGGTCAGTCCCTGGTCTGTATAGGTTAGAGTTATAATGGATGGTCAGTCCCTGGTCTGTATAGGTTAGAGTTATAATGGATGGTCAGTCCCTGGTCTGTATAGGTTAGAGTTATAATGGATGGCCAGTCCCTGGTCTGTATAGGTTAGAGTTATAATGGATGATCAGACCCTGGTCTGTATAGGTTAGAGTTATAATGGATGATCAGGCCCTGGTCTGTATAGGTTAGAGTTATAATGGATGGTCAGTCCCTGGTCTGTATAGGTTAGAGTTATAATGGATGATCAGACCCTGGTCTGTATAGGTTAGAGTTATAATGGATGATCAGGCCCTGGTCTGTATAGGTTAGAGTTATAATGGATGGTCAGTCCCTGGTCTGTATAGGTTAGAGTTATAATGGATGATCAGTCCCTGGTCTGTATAGGTTAGAGTTATAATGGATGGTCAGTCCCTGATCTGTATAGGTTAGAGTTATAATGGATGGTCAGTCCCTGGTCTGTACAGGTTAGAGTTATAATGGATGATCAGTCCCTGGTCTGTATAGGTTAGAGTTATAATGGATGATCAGTCCCTGGTCTGTATAGGTTAGAGTTATAATGGATGATCAGTCCCTGGTCTGTATAGGTTAGAGTTATAATGGATGGTCAGTCCCTGGTCTGTATAGGTTAGAGTTATAATGGATGATCAGGCCCTGGTCTGTATAGGTTAGAGTTATAATGGATGATCAGGGCCTGGTTTGTATAGGTTAGAGTTGTAATGGATGGTCAGTCCCTGGTCTGTATAGAATAGAGTTATAATGGATGGTCAGTCCCTGGTCTGTATAGGTTAGAGTTATAATGGATGATCAGGCCCTGGTCTGTATAGGTTAGAGTTATAATGGATGATCAGGGCCTGGTCTGTATAGGTTAGAGTTATAATGGATGGTCAGTCCCTGGTCTGTACAGGTTAGAGTTATAATGGATGATCAGGCCCTGGTCTGTATAGGTTAGAGTTATAATGGATGATCAGTCCCTGGTCTGTATAGGTTAGAGTTATAATGGTTGGTCAGTCCCTGGTCTGTATAGGTTACAGTGATAATGGATGATCAGTCCCTGGTCTGTATAGGTTAGAGCTATAATGGATGATCAGTCCCTGGTCTGTATAGGTTAGAGTTATAATGGATGATCAGGCCCTGGTCTGTAGAGGTTACAGTTATAATGGATGATCAGTCCCTGGTCTGTATAGGTTACAGTTATAATGGATGATCAGTCCCTGGTCTGTATAGGTTAGAGCTATAATGGATGATCAGTCCCTGGTCTGTATAGGTTAGAGTTATAATGGATGGTCAGGCCCTGGTCTGTATAGGTTAGAGTTATAATGGATGATCAGGCCCTGGTCTGTATAGGTTAGAGTTATAATGGATGGTCAGTCCCTGGTCTGTATAGGTTAGAGTTATAATGGATGATCAGGCCCTGGTCTGTATAGGTTAGAGTTATAATGGATAGTCAGTCCCTGGTCTGTATAGGTTAGAGTTATAATGGATGATCAGTCCCTGGTCTGTATAGGTTAGAGTTATAATGGATGGTCAGTCCCTGGTCTGTATAATTCAGAGTTATAATGGATGATCAGGCCCTGGTCTGTATAGGTTAGAGTTATAATGGATAGTCAGTCCCTGGTCTGTATAGGTTAGAGTTATAATGGATGATCAGTCCCTAGTCTGTATAGGTTAGAGTTATAATGGATGGTCAGTCCCTGGTCTGTATAGGTTAGAGTTATAATGGATGGTCAGTCCCTGGTCTGTATAGGTTAGAGTTATAATGGATGGTCAGTCCCTGGTCTGTGTAGGTTAGAGTTATAATGGATGATCAGACCCTGGTCTGTATAGGTTAGAGTTATAATGTATGATCAGGCCCTGGTCTGTATGGGTTAGAGTTATAATGGATGGTCAGTCCCTGGTCTGTATAGGTTAGAGTTATAATGAATGATCAGGCCCTGGTCTGTATAGGTTAGAGTTATAATGGATGATCAGTCCCTGGTCTGTATAGGTTAGAGTTATAATGGATGGTCAGTCCCTGGTCTGTACAGGTTAGAGTTATAATGGATGATCAGGCCCTGGTCTGTATAGGTTAGAGTTATAATGGATGATCAGTCCCTGGTCTGTATAGGTTAGAGTTATAATGGTTGGTCAGTCCCTGGTCTGTATAGGTTACAGTGATAATGGATGATCAGTCCCTGGTCTGTATAGGTTAGAGCTATAATGGATGATCAGTCCCTGGTCTGTATAGGTTAGAGTTATAATGGATGATCAGTCCCTGGTCTGTAGAGGTTACAGTTATAATGGATGATCAGTCCCTGGTCTGTATAGGTTACAGTTATAATGGATGATCAGTCCCTGGTCTGTATAGGTTAGAGCTATAATGGATGATCAGTCCCTGGTCTGTATAGGTTAGAGTTATAATGGATGGTCAGGCCCTGGTCTGTATAGGTTAGAGTTATAATGGATGATCAGGCCCTGGTCTGTATAGGTTAGAGTTATAATGGATGGTCAGTCCCTGGTCTGTATAGGTTAGAGTTATAATGGATGATCAGGCCCTGGTCTGTATAGGTTAGAGTTATAATGGATAGTCAGTCCCTGGTCTGTATAGGTTAGAGTTATAATGGATGATCAGTCCCTGGTCTGTATAGGTTAGAGTTATATTGGATGATCAGGCCCTGGTCTGTATAGGTTAGAGCTATATTGGATGATCAGTCCCTGGTCTGTATAGGTTAGATTTATAATGGATGGTCAGGCCCTGGTCTGTATAGGTTACAGTTATAATGGATGATCAGTCCCTGGTCTGTATAGGTTAGAGTTATAATGGATGGTCAGTCCCTAGTCTGTATAGGTTAGAGTTATAATGGATGGTCAGTCCCTGGTCTGTATAGGTTAGAGTTATAATGGATGGTCAGTCCCTGGTCTGTATAGGTTAGAGTTATAATGGATGGTCAGTCCCTGGTCTGTGTAGGTTAGAGTTATAATGGATGATCAGACCCTGGTCTGTATAGGTTAGAGTTATAATGTATGATCAGGCCCTGGTCTGTATGGGTTAGAGTTATAATGGATGGTCAGTCCCTGGTCTGTATAGGTTAGAGTTATAATGAATGATCAGGCCCTGGTCTGTATAGGTTAGAGTTATATTGGGTGGTCAAGCCCTGGTCTGTATAGGTTAGAGTTATAATAGATGATCAGTCCCTGGTCTGTATATGTTAGAGTTATAATGGATGGTCAGTCCCTGGTCTTTATAGGTTAGAGTTATAATGGATGATCAGTCCCTGGTCTGTATTGGTTAGAGTTATAATGGATGGTCAGTCCCTGGTCTGTACATGTTAGAGTTATAATGGATGATCAGGCCCTGGTCTGTATAGGTTAGAGTTATAATGGATGATCAGTCCCTGGTCTGTATAGGTTAGAGTAATAATGGATGGTCAGTCCCTGGTCTGTATAGGTTAGAGTTATAATGGATGGTCAGGTCCTGGTCTGTATAGGTTAGAGTTATAATTGATGGTCAGTCCCTGGTCTGTATAGGTTAGAGTTATAATGGATGATCAGTCCCTGGTCTGTATAGGTTAGAGTTATAATGGATGGTCAGTCCATGGTCTGTATAGGTTAGAGTTATAATGGATGATCAGGCCCTGGTCTGTATAGGTTAGAGTTATAATGGATGATCAGGGCCTGGTCTGTATAGGTTAGAGTTATAATGGATGGTCAGTCCCTGGTCTGTATAGGTTACAGTTATAATGGATGGTCAGTCCCTGGTCTGTATAGGTTAGAGTTATAATGGATGATCAGACCATGGTCTGTATAGGTTAGAGTTATAATGGATGATAAGGCCCTGGTCTGTATAGGTTAGAGTTATAATGGATGGTCAGTCCCTGGTCTGTATAGGTTAGATTTATAATGGATGATCAGTCTCTGGTCTGTATAGGTTAGAGTTATAATGGATGGTCAGTCCCTGGTCTGTATAGGTTAGAGTTATAATGGATGGTCAGTCCCTGGTCTGAACAGGTTAGAGTTATAATGGATGATCAGTCCCTGGTCTTTATAGGTTAGAGTTATAATGGATGGTCAGTCCCTGGTCTGTATAGGTTAGAGTTATAATGGATGGTCAGTCCCTGGTCTGTATAGGTTAGAGTTATAATGGATGGTCAGTCCCTGGTCTGTATAGGTTAGAGTTATAATGGATGGCCAGTCCCTGGTCTGTATAGGTTAGAGTTATAATGGATGATCAGACCCTGGTCTGTATAGGTTAGAGTTATAATGGATGATCATACCCTGGTCTGTATAGGTTAGAGTTATAATGGATGATCAGGCCCTGGTCTGTATAGGTTAGAGTTATAATGGATGGTCAGTCCCTGGTCTGTATAGGTTAGAGTTATAATGGATGATCAGACCCTGGTCTGTATAGGTTAGAGTTATAATGGATGATCAGGCCCTGGTCTGTATAGGTTAGAGTTATAATGGATGGTCAGTCCCTGGTCTGTATAGGTTAGAGTTATAATGGATGATCAGTCCCTGGTCTGTATAGGTTAGAGTTATAATGGATGGTCAGTCCCTGATCTCTATAGGTTAGAGTTATAATGGATGGTCAGTCCCTGGTCTGTATAGGTTAGAGTTATAATGGATGGTCAGTCCCTGGTCTGTATAGGTTAGAGTTATAATGGATGATCAGTCCCTGGTCTGTATACGTTAGAGTTATAATGAATGATCAGGCCCTGGTCTGTATAGGTTAGAGTTATAATGGATGGTCAGTCCCTGTTCTGTATAGGTTAGAGTTATAATGGATGATCAGGGCCTGGTCTGTATAGGTTAGAGTTATAATGGATGGTCAGTCCCTGGTCTGTATAGAATAGAGTTATAATGGATGGTCAGTCCCTGGTCTGTATAGGTTAGAGTTATAATGGATGATCAGGCCCTGGTCTGTATAGGTTAGAGTTATAATGGATGGTCAGTCCCTGGTCTGTATAGGTTAGAGTTATAATGGATGGTCAGTCCCTGGTCTGTATAGGTTAGAGTTATAATGGATGATCAGACTCTGGTCTGTATAGGTTAGAGTTATAATGGATGATCAGGCCCTGGTCTGTATAGGTTAGAGTTATAATGGATGGTCAGTCCCTGGTCTGTATAGGTTAGAGTTATAATGGATGATCAGACCCTGGTCTGTATAGGTTAGAGTTATAATGGATGATCAGTCCCTGGTCTGTATAGGTTAGAGTTATAATGGATGGTCAGTCCCTGGTCTGTATAGGTTAGAGTTATAATGGATGATCAGTCCCTGGTCTGTATAGGTTAGAGTTATAATGGATGGTCAGTCCCTGATCAGTATAGGTTAGAGTTATAATGGATGGTCAGTCCCTGGTCTGTATAGGTTAGAGTTATAATGGATGATCAGTCCCTGGTCTGTATAGGTTAGAGTTATAATGGTCTGTATAGGTTAGAGTTATAATGGATGGTCAGTCCCTGGTCTGTATAGGTTAGAGTTATAATGGATGGTCAGTCCCTGGTCTGT